>NW_017308686.1:15169-36519 GCF_000935625.1 Nanorana parkeri
GTGGGGGGCGGACAATGGAGGGGGGGCGGCGGGGGAGGACAGACAAGCAGGCTAATTACAAATGATCTCGACATTGCCAATATCACTTGTACAGAACGAGCAGCAACTTCCCATGCTCTACATTTAGCTCTGCTTGCCGGAGATAGGGCTAAATGTATAAAAACACAACCCGCCCGGCACCCAGAACTACATGCCCCAGGCATCGGGCGATAGAAATGCCACACTCTTGCCACCCCTCTACTCCGTGCCACCCCGAGGCAGGGCATTGGTAGCCTTGTGGGAAATTCGGCCTTGGGTGCATGCATACATTTTCATATTCCTCTGTTACTGAAAACATAGAGGTGATTCTGTGAATGTAATAGCTAGGTGGCAGTTGGAGACCTTTAATGACTTTGGGATGACTTTGACTGGTGGAAGGGCAATACATGAAGTGAATGAGGAAATACACACACATTTTGTGAGCTTAGACCACTCTCGTAACACCAGTTATAGGTTTCTGGGGCAGCACATTCAACCAGAGCACTCAAGCTATGTCCTGCAGCACTCAGTGGGTTTGTTGAGTGGGAGTGTCTGACATTTACCCAATCCTTCTGCAGACATGGACTGGCCTTCATCCTTGGGTCTTACACTTTAATCCAGGAGGCATCACACATCCTTCCCCAAGAGTTCAATCCTCTCTGACTCCTTCCGCCTAGTAACAATGAGATCCCTTTCCTTCTTCTGGTGTGGCTACATTTATGCAGCTTCTTCACACCGCACCAGTCTTTCATTCCATAAAACAAGCACCCCTTCACTTCACCCCATACAAATTATTTTGGGAGCAACCATGTAGAGGATAGATTTTTAGACATCTGAATACTGAGGAACTTTACTGATGGCTTCATATGTAGAACATATCAACATCTTGATCAGCAAAACTTGAATGATAATAAAGTTACTCTTCAATGGTCAATGCATTCCTTTGTTGCTAAGCAGTTTTTCTCCATAGGAGTCTCATAGGCTTCTGGAGAAATGCAGCTCCCAGCTCCGCATTCAAACTTACACAACTGGCCCTTGATTTCTCTCTCGAAAGCAGACACTTCCTTCTGAACTGCCACCAAGGGACCTTAAAGGCCTATAATCCCATTACTGGAAACATGGAACTGGTACTGTTAAGACTGGTAGCCAATCAGCAGTCAGTTTTCCACTGACTCCTTTAATTCACATGGCATCCTACTCATGACTTTATAATGTCACCGTGTGACCTTCAGAATCATCCTTTGCTAATGTAAATTACAAGAGCTCCAAATCAGCCACATACAATCTATCTAGTACCTAATTAATTACGTGCAATCAGCATTGATGTTGTGTCAGTGATTTAATAGTCAGATCCCTATATGGTATCTTGGTGATGAATCTCTGTTGTCAATAAAATGTTTGCTCAGAATATACCTAAGTCTTGCACTTAGCCAGTTGCTTTAGGGATCAAGGTGACATTGGTAGAGTTTGATGTGCAGCAAATTGGACAGCTGGATAACACGTCGCAGTGCTGGATTAATATAGCATACTATGACATCAGAAAAGGCTGCATAGCAAAGATATTAAAGTGTAATACCCTCTTTTGGGCACACAACTTGCTTGGAATACGAATACATTAGGAAGTCCACGCTCCTTATTTTGTTCATATTTCCTGTCATCTTAAATGCTTGTAATTCAGAAGGAGTCCAGCAGCAAATTCATGTGGTGAGTGAGTGGTCTGGTACCCTGACAGGCAAACTCTGCACTGCAAGCTGTGTACGTCTCTTCTGCTATAGAAGCATCTGGCACTTTTCCTGTACACTGAGTTGTACATGAGCAGCTCCATGTACAGGCTTGGCACAATTCTCTGCTGAGAAAAAGTAACTCCGGTACTCATGTGTGGAAGCCATGTCATCCAGGCCAGTCAAGCTACCTAAGACTCAGAACCCAGATGAAGATGGGATCCCTAGCAGGGTAGCAAAGCATACATTGCAGCACTGGAGGCGATCGCTCTGTCAGTTAAGTCTGCCATTATGTGTTCATATTCTCTGCATACTAGCACATTATGGTTAAGGGCTTGTTCACACTAGATCACACTATATCCAGTGCGTTCCGGCATGGTTAGAGGAGTGCATAGAGCAAGCCTCCCTGCGTTCTGGGGCAGAAGGGGTGTGGTGATGCCAATAATGTCAATGGCACTGCAGACACTCCTCCTGCCACAGTGCGATCACCCACACCAAAATGCGTGGTTCAGTGCAGGCAATCGCACTGTGGCCCGGGAAGCGTGGCTGCGGTGCTATTGATTTGAATGGCACCACCATGCCCCCTCCCACCCCAGAACGCGGAAATCTTTAATTATTACCCACCCTTACCCAAGTGTGTAATGCCAAAGACAACTGAAGTACTGAGCTCACCATCACACCAGGGTCCACATTATCAGTCCGTCCTTTATTGACATTAGATAAACATAGTCACAAAAACACGACATTTTTGGAACCAGTGTGGTCCCTTCAGCAGGCAAAACAATGTGATCAAACGTTTTGCCTGATGTTGTGATAGCATGTTTATCTAATGTCAGTAAATGATGGATTAATAATGTGGACACTGGTGTGCTGGCAACCTCATTACCTCTATTGTCTTTGGGGCGCCATGCGCTGGCCATATCAGCACCCACTGCAGTTGAAAGAAGAGATATGTTGGTCTGGAGTGCAATGGGATATCTTGTAATGCCAAAGACAGGCGCATCACTCTTCCTTTAATCCCTGCTCAGTTAGAATGCCACTCAATCTCCTCATCATGTCCACCAATTGGTTAACAGGTGAACAGGATGTACAGAGGAGGAGCACACGGGAGTACATTTCCTCAAGTGTATTAAATGCTTGGACTTGTAGAGTGCAGGATAGTACTTAGGGGGAGATTTATAGAGCAGTGATATAGTCTTAATGTGGCCAAACCACTGCTTTTCATATAAATAAAAAAATGTTGTCACAATTATAAAAAATAGCTGTGTGCTGAGTCCTGAAGCAAGTGAGTCACTGGCACCCAACTTTACATTAACATCCACAACTGGCTAAGGAATCTTCCCTGAGGTGAAATGTCAGCCCACCCTGCTTCTAAAGTCCCCCACATGCTCCTAGAGGTCAAGGGGTGCTACAAATTAATTTGTACGGTTGCCATTTTTGTATATCTAGATGTTACTCTGTAAAGGCCTGAGATAACAGGCATCTACCCTATTTTGCCCTTTTGAGCTTAACTGAAACTTCTCTGACTGACCCAGGACTCAGTGTTGGTCATATCTTCCATACACAGCCTGATTGCAATTAGTGTTCAATATTAGGGATGCTCAGATACCAGTATCTGTATCGGTGACGATACTTTACATTTTCACGAGAACTACCAGGGTCACAGAGGTTGCAGCAGCAACTGGGCCCCTGTCTCTCCACCACTGTCCTGAAATCATTAGTCTGTATTGTTTTAGAAAAACTATCACATGACACTAAACAAAAATGTATCAGTAATTGGTATCTGTGAGCCGAGTATCGGTACTTGTACTTGGTCTGGAAAAACATAGTCACAAAAACACGACATTTTTGGAACCAGTGTGGTCCCTTCAGCAGGCAAAACAATGTGATCAAACGTTTTGCCTGATGTTGTGATAGCATGTTTATCTAATGTCAGTAAATGATGGATTAATAATGTGGACACTGGTGTGCTGGCAACCTCATTACCTCTATTGTCTTTGGGGCGCCATGCGCTGGCCATATCAGCACCCACTGCAGTTGAAAGAAGAGATATGTTGGTCTGGAGTGCAATGGGATATCTTGTAATGCCAAAGACAGGCGCATCACTCTTCCTTTAATCCCTGCTCAGTTAGAATGCCACTCAATCTCCTCATCATGTCCACCAATTGGTTAACAGGTGAACAGGATGTACAGAGGAGGAGCACACGGGAGTACATTTCCTCAAGTGTATTAAATGCTTGGACTTGTAGAGTGCAGGATAGTACTTAGGGGGAGATTTATAGAGCAGTGATATAGTCTTAATGTGGCCAAACCACTGCTTTTCATATAAATAAAAAAATGTTGTCACAATTATAAAAAATAGCTGTGTGCTGAGTCCTGAAGCAAGTGAGTCACTGGCACCCAACTTTACATTAACATCCACAACTGGCTAAGGAATCTTCCCTGAGGTGAAATGTCAGCCCACCCTGCTTCTAAAGTCCCCCACATGCTCCTAGAGGTCAAGGGGTGCTACAAATTAATTTGTACGGTTGCCATTTTTGTATATCTAGATGTTACTCTGTAAAGGCCTGAGATAACAGGCATCTACCCTATTTTGCCCTTTTGAGCTTAACTGAAACTTCTCTGACTGACCCAGGACTCAGTGTTGGTCATATCTTCCATACACAGCCTGATTGCAATTAGTGTTCAATATTAGGGATGCTCAGATACCAGTATCTGTATCGGTGACGATACTTTACATTTTCACGAGAACTACCAGGGTCACAGAGGTTGCAGCAGCAACTGGGCCCCTGTCTCTCCACCACTGTCCTGAAATCATTAGTCTGTATTGTTTTAGAAAAACTATCACATGACACTAAACAAAAATGTATCAGTAATTGGTATCTGTGAGCCGAGTATCGGTACTTGTACTTGGTCTGGAAAAAATGGTATCGGCGCATCCCTAATATACTGTATATATATATATATATATTAAAAAAAATCATTCATGTAAACAGGCATGCACAAATCCCAGGAGCTCCGTATGCTCCTTAAAAATGACAGCTGTCTCCTAACTTCTGAGTTTTTCTCTAGTCTAGTCTTGGAGCTAGGAAAGTATCTGAACTTGTACTTGTACCGAGTACGGTACTTGGTATCTGTGCATCCCTAGTGTTCATAGTACTGGTCTCATCACTATAGAAAATCATAGTGAGGCGCATGCGCGCAGGGATCTAAGATGGCCGCGTTTTAGATCACCTCCGCTCCACCTGGGCATTCCCCCTGCTACCGTCCTTTCAGCGGCACCCGGTGTCCACCCCTGTCTAACCGGACAACGACGTAGATCTCCTGCACCATTCCATCCGATGGGGAAGTCGGAGAAGGCTCAGCAGACCCGCAAATCGGAGTGTACTGTGGAGACCGCGAGGAGGCCTTCCAAAATGGCGCCCGTTTCGCTCCTTACCTCGGACGAAGACAGTAGGCCAGGGCCGGCCTTAGGCCTTTAGGCGCCCTGTGCGAGAAAGCTTTACAGCGCCCTGAAGGCACTCGCTGGCTGATGATCCGGCGTCGCATGCGGACACTTGGCACCGCACCCCGCTTGCTCTCCGCTCTCAGGATCCAGAGGGTGACCCGCAGTTCCTTACCCGCTTCCGCTAGTCCGGGAGGAAATCTCGGCGGCCTCCCGCAAGCTCTCGTCTGACCTACTCCGCGAGATTCGGGACGTTGGCCACAGGACCACTGCCCTCGAGCATTGCATAGATGACGCCACCCTGGTCCTGGATGACCACGAACGGGAGCTGGCAGCTCTTAGGGACGAACTGGAGCAGCTCAAAGATAAACAGGAGGACTCTGAAAACAGGGCCCGTCGGAGCAATGTCCGCATCCGAGGTCTTCCGGAGACAGTTACTGACCTGCATGGCTCCATGATGGCCTTCTTCCAGGAACTGGTACCGGACCTCCCTTTGGACCGTATGGAATTAGACCGCGTCCACCGAGCACTAGTTAGACCGCGCTCCGATGGCCCTCCCCGTGATGTGGTCCTCAAATTCCACTATTTCCGTTCCAAGGAAAGGATCCTTCAGGCAGCCCGCGACAAGGCCCCCCTCAGTTTCCAGGGCTACGACCTGCAGGTCTACTCAGACTTAGCCCCCGCCCCATTGGCGAAACGACGTGCCTTGAAGCCGTACTTGCTGTGCCTGAAATCCATGAACGTCCACTATCGCTGGGGATTCCCTTTCAAGGTCTTCTTCCCGTACCGAGATGCTCCATACCAGGCCTCGACGCCCTCGGACCTCCGCTCCCTATTCCAGGATCTGGGCTTGGCGATCCCGCCGGAGGAACCCCTGCATCGCCCTACTCTTCCTCTGCAGGCCCCACTGCCACTACCGCAACGCTCCCCTGTGCCCTCAGGTCCGCCGAAGACACAACGTCCCCCCACGACACCCTCCAGGATGCCCCGCCATCTGAAGGCCGATGCTTTCCAACCCGAAGGTGATGGATGACTTACGTCCCCCCGCCCGCTGCTATTCCACAGAGACTTCGTCTCGACAGGCTACACATTGTTCCATACCTAGATCGGGTTGGTATGGTTCGCCCTGCATCACTGCGGGAATAGTTGTTTGTGCCTAACCGACAGGTTCCTTATTTTCAGGTTCTCCTACGAACTTTTGGGATTTTTTTGTGTTTATACATGTGTGACGGGTCCCGGAAGCCCACAATGGGCTATTTACCTCTTACACTCCATTACCTTCCTCCCGATACCCGTCCCACGGTTTGCTCCCTAATATGGACATGACCCCCCTATTGTTGGGTCCCTTATCTATACATACTGTGTTAAGTATTTTTTTTTTCTTCTCTTGGAGAATAAAAAGGAGAAGGGAAAGAGAAGAAAAAAGAGAACAAAAAGAATATTTTTTTATTTTTTCCTTCTAGGATCGCCCCACGCTCAATATGTCAATATTTGTGTAATGGATCCCGGGAGCTTATGTCCTGGCAGTGCCTCTGTAGCACCTCCTTGTCTCCCCTCCCGGTATCCATTCCACGGGGTGCTCTTAGATGTCGCTGTTGATGTTGGGCGTATAGTTCCCATCGTTCCTGTCACTGGCTCATCATCTCGGTCTACCTGCCCCCTTTGAGTCCTGGGTGTGCCAGAGTGACGAACACTATCCTTCCCCCCCAATCGTATTTTCTGTAAGGTGCCCATTTAGCTCCTGATTAGGGAATTCCCTGCCCGGGTGATTCCCTGTGCCTCCTTCCTGGTTCTCTGCTCCGGCCTTGAACCCATGTAAAGTGTACCTTCCGGTACACTAACTTGCTCTTTCCCTTCCACTTCCGTCTCCCCATCCCCTCTCTCCCACCTCCCTTCTCCTGCCTCTCCTCCTCCCCATCCCTTCTCGCCCTCCTCCTCCCCATCCCTTCTCGCCCTCCTCCCTGTTCCCTCTCTCCCGCCTGTGTCTTGTTGTCTACCTTTCCCCCGTCCCTTCCCCGTCCCTGTTCCCCTGAAGTACAGTATCCTCTCCTAGATCGCCGGCGTTGAGCTGCACAATGCCGCTCCGCTGGCTCTCCCTGAATGTGCAGGGCCTCAACTCCCCTCAGAAGCGTACCAAAGCCTTTCGCTTCCTCCGCAGCCATCATATTGACATTGCCTGCTTTCAAGAAACTCATTTCTCGACCTCCTGTGCCCCTAAATATTTTGATGCTTTCTTCCCATCCGTATATCAAGCCAATGCCTCTACGAAAACCCGCGGTGTCCTCATAGCCTTTCGCAAAACGGCAAATTTTGTTTGCACTAAGCAGATAGCAGACCCAGAGGGCCGCTACCTTCTCCTGACGGGCAGACTCAACGATACTGATGTCACTGTTCTCACCTATTATGCGCCTAATGCCAACCCAATTCCTTTTCTCACTCACCTCTGCTCTTTGCTCGCTGCGCATGCAAATGGTACTCTCTTCCTATGTGGTGATTCCAACCTGATACTCCACGCCCAGCTGGATAAGTACCCCCCGGGTCCCACTGAACAGCTTCATCATAGCCGCAGCTTTCAACAACTGCTCCTCCAACATAACCTTGTAGATGTGTGGCGGGACCATCACCGCATAGGAAGAGACTACACCTTTTATTCTAACCCCCATCGCTCCCACTCGTGTATCGACCATGCCTTTCTCCTTAACGGCGCTCCCTCTCACTAGCTACTTCCTCTCACATTCTCCCTATACCCTGATCTGACCATGATACAGTGCTCATAGTATGCTCCTCTGTTCTCCGCACGCCCCCCTCACCCTCCTGGTCCCTGAATGAATCACTGTTCTCCCTATCCGATATACTCATGGAAATTCGCATGCGTACCCTTGACTATTTTCAGCTCAACGCGGGGACGGTCTCCTCTGAATCAACCGTCTGGGAAGCCTAGAAGTCGGTCATACGTGGTCACCTGATTCAAATAGCCTCTAAACGTAAACGGGACCGCAACCAGCGCATCAAAACTCTCGAAACGGAACTGGCCCAAGTATCTCGGGCCTTCAAGTCCAACCCCACGATCGCTAACCGTACATTGTTGGCACCGACGCGGACTGCACTCGACCTCTGCCTTACGGATAAGGCTGAACGTTCCTTGCAATGGACGAAACAAAAGTTCTATGCGAAGGGTAACAGGCCCGACTCTATGCTAGCCAAACGTCTGCGGATGTTTGATAGTGTCCCAACCCCAATCTCCCTCCGCACTAGACTAGCCGCTCGCACCAGTGACCCAACAAAAATTATCTCGGAATTCCGCCATCACCTCTGCAAGATATACTCAACCCCTTCCACGTCCTCACTCGATACAATCTGGGAATTTCTCTCCCGAATTACCCTTCCAGATATCCCATGAGAAGGTAGAGACCTCATGGAGTCGGAAATCTCTGCCATCGAAGTCCAGCAAGCCATTAAGGCCTTCAAAACGGGTAAACGTCCGGGCCCTGATGGATTCCCCGCCCTGTTCTACAAAAAATTGTCCGAGGATTTATCCCCCCACTTGGCATCCCTCTTTAATGGTCTCCTGAAGGGTGACTCCCTATCCCCACACATGCTCACAGCAAATGTTGTAATGATACCTAAGCCGGATAGGGATCCCCACTCCTGGACCAACTACCGCCCCATCTCCTTAATAAATGTAGACATTAAAATCCTCTCCAAAATTCTCACTTCCCGCCTTAACCAATTCTTAGGGTCCCTAATCAAGAAAGAACAGGTTGGTTTTATGCCATCTAGACAGGCCGGGGGCGGGGTCCGACGGGCCCTACACCTGATTCATTTAGCCAAGTCACGCTCCAGAGAGATGATGTTACATTTCCAAGGCCTTTGACATGCTCTCTTGGCCGTATCTCTTTGAAGTTCTCCGCCACTGGGGATTCGGCTCCCACTTTATATCCTGGATAGAGGCCCTATACGCCCCACCCCGGGCTAAGCTTAAATATTGTGGCTATTAATATTGTGGATATTAAAGGCCTTGAGGTTGCGGGCACTCACCACAAAATATCCCTTTTCGCTGATGATGTCCTCCTGTCCTTGACTAGCCCCCTCCTTTCGCTCCCTAATCTTCTTAAAGCACTCTCAGACTTCGCATTCATCTCGGACTTACAGGTCAACCAATCCAAATCCCAAGCTCTTGATATCTCCTTGACGCCTGCAACCTTAACTGCACTCAAGCTCTCATTCCCGTTTCCATGGGTCCCCTCTCTCAAATACCTAGGCATCCGCCTGACCCCGACATACGACACCCTCTTCGAAGCTAACATTCCCCCGCTCCTGAATACACTCACTAACTTGCTGATCTCATGGCAGAGATTTCCCATCTCCTGGATAGGGAGGATCCATGCAGTGAAGATGACCTTCCTGCCTAAGTTGCTCTACGTGTTCCGGACCCTCCCTGTCCCCATTCCTGGCCACATCTTATGCATTCTCCAGCGCAGGGTACTTGCATTCATTTGGGGCAACTCTCGACCCCGCATCAGCCAAAAATTGCTCTATCGCTCTAAACTCAGTGGAGGTCTTGCAGTCCTAAATCTTCGAGCGTACTATACGGCCGCCACGATTGCTCCCTTAGCCCTCTTACATGCAACAACCGAAATCCCGATCTGGGCATGTTTAGACATGGTGGACTGTCACCCCATGCCCATCACATCCCTCCTATGGCTGTCCCAGACTGGCCGCCCTGCCAATCTCAGCCCTATCCTTAGACACTCCTTGAAGGTGTGGGACGGAGTTCGGTACTCCGGTAATCTGATGTCACCTCATCTCCCTTTACTACCCTGGCTCAACTCCCCATTATTCCCCCCAGGCGCCAGCGACCCTCACTCGTTCGCATGGTGGGCCCGCAATGATCTGACCACTGTGCACTCCCTCATCTCGCTATCAGGTGTGAAATCATTCCAGCAGCTCCGTACCAATAGATCTATTCCCCCACGGGAATGGTTCCGCTACACCCAAATCAGTCATTTCGTCAACTCGCTTCTGAAGAACACCACAGCTCCGTCGAGGATGACCCTGTTCGAACACTGCTGCAACTCGGATCCGCATGCCCCAGGGGTCATCTCTTTGATCTATTCTTCTCTACTAACCTCCACTTCCACCGCCCTTGCTCCCTATCAACGTCAATGGCATGAGGACCTGGGTAGATCCCTGACTTCCAAGGATTGGCAGCATACCTGGTCGGCGATAGCCCGTTGCTCCCGCAACGTACTCGCACTGGAGAACTCCTACAAAGTGATGTTTCGTTGGTATTATACACCTGCCCGTTTGGCGAAATACATTCCCTCCTACTCTCCACAATGCTTCCGGGGCTGTGGAGAGACGGGCACCATGATCCACATTTGGTGGACATGCCCCCGGGTGACCAGTCTCTGGACCAAGGTCTACAACCTGCTCAATTCCCTTTTCCAACTCACTCTACCAAGGGAACCGTGCGAGGCATTGTTGCTGCAGCCAATTCCACAACTGGCGCGCTTCCAGAAACACCTAACGTCCCACGTCTTTGTAGCCACGAAAATGACAATCGCCAGAGCGTGGAAGACCCCAACCTTGAGCTTTAGGGAAGTCAAGAATCGCCTAGACGATATAATGATCAATGAGAAACTTACGGCAGTTTTGGCAGACACCCATGACCGCTTCCTACTGATTTGGCAACCTTGAATCGACTACTCTAAACCACCATCCTTTGATCCGCAGCTCCTGTCTATTTAAAGGCTCTGTACTTCACACCTCCCTCAGGACCCCTTCCCCAACGTACCACCTTCCCCTGTCCTAATCCCCCTTTTGTTATTTCCCACACCTAGCCCTCCGCCCCCTCTCTATCTCCATTACCCCTCCCTTTACCCTCCCTATTCCTATCCCTACACAGACCTATAATGTCTGACTTGCCCCGCCCTATCTGTAACAAATGTTCTGGTATAGGGGGCCATAAACCCCATTGATCTAGTTTCCATGATACTCAGACACCTGACTCGAAAAGCTCCCCCTGTGATGATCCTTTCCCCTGCTATACTGGATCTTACGCATTACAACTGAACAGCAACCCCTCTTCTATGCTCCCACAATGTTCTTTAATACCTGTTCTACAGCTTCTGTTATATGAGTCTGCAGTAATCAGCACCTTGATGTGGCTGTATACTTCTGTTTGTATTCCATGTTGCAGGGCTTGCGTGCCCTACCCTTGTTATTTTTGTGACCCTCATGTGAAAAATTGATAAAAACCAAAAAGAACCTTTGTGAAAGAAAATCATTGTTTATACTGGGTGTCATTATTCATAGTAAGCAACTTGCAATAGATAACAACATGCAGGAAGTATTGCTTTGACCAAACCCTTAACATACTTTTTTATGTGAATGAAGGAAGACCACCGAAAGTTCTTCCCAATATTCATGGAACAGCAATTAATCCTATGTATTCAATGCAATTAGCTCCTGCCATTACAGAAATAGAACGCCAAACAGGGAAAAAGGTGGAATGAAATGAACTATGTAAATGTAGCTTACTGAATCATTCGCATTATATGACTCAGTAAGCAGAGATATCTATTTGGCTTGCAAAAATAAACTGAAAAGCATAATTTTCAAATTGCAGCACATGACTGTTAGAAAGTGCTCACCCAAGCGGCAGCCTTAGAAAAGACAAGAAAAAAAACACATCAGCATCTATTCATTTAGCTAACATTCAACTAAACTGTTAATACCATTTGGGTATATTATGTTTCATAGGCATAACATTCATCCAATCTATGGCAGTATGAACTGCTGGAGTGCCGAGGTGGAATCGTGACAGCTGTATTTGCCAATGTGGCCATGCAGCAAGAACGGTATAATGCAGACCTGAACTGATCCAAAATTAGGGATGAGCCGAACACCCCCCTGTTCGGTTCGTATTCGAACATTCGAATGGCCGAAATGTTCGAATACGAACTCAATGCAAGTGTATGGGGGTCAAATGTCCGACCCCCATACAGTTGCCGGTACATGAAATAAATACTGTGTACTGGCCCCCTTACCTCCGCTGCTGTCCCGGACTCCAGTCCCCTGGTCCGTCCACTCACTGTCCCGGCCTCCGGTCCCCTGGTCCGTCTGCTCGCTGTCCCGGCGGTCCGTCGGCTTCTCTCCTTCAGTCTGGCCGCGGCTCCTCTGCCCCGCAATAGCCAATAGCAAGCTGGCTATTGCACCCGCCTGCTGTCAATCAGCATGGGGGGACCTGATAGAGAACTTTTTCCTTCAGGCCCCTCCTCCGCTGAGCCCTGATTGGGCAAAGTCTTGCACCTGACCTCTGGTCAGGTGCAAGACTTTGCCCAATCAGAGCTTCAGTGGGCATTTTGTATTATGGAATGTACGCGGTCAAACAGACCGCGAACATCCCATAAAGTTCGGTGCTCGGCGAGCGCTCGAACTGCCGATGTTCGATTCGAACTCATGTTCGAATCGAACACTCGGCCCATCCTTACACAAAATGTCACTAAGACTTCTTTTTAACGCACAAACAACTTGAAACTTCAGACGGAACATGCAGTTGTACTTCCACCGGTTTCTCAATGAAAGTGAATGTATAGCCCAAATTTAATTTTTTTTAGTTATAGAGTAGGGAAGGGTTAATACCTCAGCCAAGTTATTTTTTTTTTTGGCCTGTATACCATTGGGGAGATTTTCCTTGACTTTCTGTCCCAGAGATGCAACCAGCAGTTAGAGGAAATCCCCAGACATGGGCAGAATTCACCTCGTAGACAGTTTTTCTAAAACAGGTGTCCCCATCTGAAGATTTCACTTCATTCCTTGTTCTGGGAAAACTCTAAAATGTTGTATTTCCCCTTATTTACTTTCTTAGTATCAATGGTCTGTAGTACAAATAGATGGGTGGATGTCCCAGAGGGGACACAGACAGCAATAAGAACTTGATAAAGGGCTAGACCCTCTGTTCTGCCTAAAGATACACTATGAGCTAGGGAAATTTTTTATAGGAGTTATCATATTGTGTTGTCTAGGTAATTGCTGTGACTTTGTAGACATTGAGATACGTTTGAATGTTCATTGGGTTTGGAAATAAAAGAAGCCAACTTTTAGAGACAGTTTTGGTATTCCTCACAGTACTACTAAAGGCGTCTGTATGACAATCTAATCAAGTACCATATCCAGTTACTATGTGATGCACAAGTCTCAAAGTAAACCTTTAAGGGTGCATTCACACCGGAATGGGCTTATTTTTCATAGCTCTGAAAATAACTTCACACGCAATGATTTAGCTGTCTGGTTCTGTCAGCATTACTTTTAAAAAATATTTTTTATTTGTTTTCCTGTTTTTTATTTAGTTCTCCATATTTCCTATTTTGGTCTTTCCCAATATTCTTCAATCTCCTTTAATTCCTTTTCTCATCACCATTTCTTTCTCTTCCTTTTATCTTTTGAGGTACTATGTTTTATTTCTTCCTTTGCAAATCAAATCCTTCTTATCTTCCCCTAGCCACACCAACTTATACAGGCAACTACTACATTTTAACTCCTATTACCCAAGGTCTTAAGGAAGGACTCTGGGCAACACGTGTATTAACACTTGCAGTGGGTCTACCCCCACACTGCAAGGGTTAACTACTTGTTTTTGCCTTGGCGCTAAAATAAAAAAGTTATACTCACCTGAACCTCAGAGCTGGATGGCTATCACTGGACCAGCTTTCTCAATATAGAATGACTTGTACAAAAATTCTCTGGGAATAAATATGGTGAATGGGATCTCTGACCGCGTGCTGGTGTTGATAAGCAGATTATGTTGATTAGAGCAACATTCACCATATTTATTCCCAGAGAATTTTTGTACAAGTCATTCTGAATTGAGAAAGCTGGTCGGATGTCCAGTGAAACATCTTCAAGAAAAATACAGCAAGTCCAGTTGCCTTGATTTCTTTTTTACAGGTATAGTAGATGTATGTTTGTATCCCTCGATCTTCAAAAAGCATTTGATTCTATATCATGGGAATAGCTATTCTTCACTCTTTAAGTCTGGATTTGGCCCTATATTCATTACAGTTTTTTATTCCATATACATCATTCTTTCCGCTATCCCATCCATTAAAAGGATACAAATCTCTAATGATTTCCATTGATAGAGGTACTTGTCAGGTTTGTCTTCTCTCATCAAACCTTTTTTACTGCCCACCGAACCACTGGCAACAGCCATATGTGAGAATTCTAACATAAAATGCATTTTCAAAGGCAGTCATGAACATAAATGTGAGAACCTTATGATGCTCCTAACCTCTCTGGGATATCAATTCCAACTAACGGAAATGATTACAACAGCTTTCTACTATATACAGCCTCAATTAATTTAAATTGCTAGCCATGAACCTGAGTTTAGACGAACAAACCATAAAAATATTGATGTCCTTTATCCCATTGAAATGGTCATTATCCTCACTTCCCTACTTAAGTATACAATCATCGCATCTTTTCATAAGTTTTATCAATAAACTATCCACCTCTGTTTTCAAAACGATTGAGTCATCTGTATAGATGTACACTATCATCCCCTGTCAGGGTTTTACCCTTTTTTGTCCAGTTGCTTGCAGCATGGCTTGGCCAGTGTATCTGACACTGTTTGTTCCTCTTTGGTGCCCTCTTATGACCAAACCCATTAACATCATCATTCTGCAACTACTAGCAAAACCACTGACAAGTTTCTGTCTCAGAGTGATGATGCAACACCAGCTCACTATTTAACCATCAGCTTGTCATTCAGTCTCTGCCCTTGCGTGTGTTCTGAACTACCTGCCGTTGTTCCTGTTTTCCGTGTATGACCCTGGCCATGGTTGTGCCACGATCTAGATCAGGCTCGGAGTCCAGTAGCTGAAACAGCAGGCAAAGTCGTAGTCAAACAGGCCGAGTTCGGTACACAAGCAGACGGTAGTAGTGTAGGAGCAGGCAGAAGCGTAGTCAGAGATCAAGCCGAGTTCAGTAGACAAAGGTATCAGGTATGAAGTAGAAGATGATGAGTAGTCGGTGAATCAGCGTCCAAAGGTCGGTACACGGGTAGCAGTATGAGCGCATTGTATCACAGACGGAGCAAGGAAGCAAGATATTGGCAGGAGCACAATAATCTGGCAAACAGGAAGTGTAGAGGCATGGCTTAAATAGGAAGTTCAAGGGAGGAGCAAGGAGTTCAGAGTTCAGCAGAAACTAGGTGTAACTGAGGATTACACAGGAGAACAGGCCCTGGGTTCAAATCCGGTTCCTGACAGGTTCACTGATCTTCACTGACCTAACTCCAGCTATTGTTTTCGTTCATGCTGCTCTCAGAATTCCCTGATCTGGCATGGCTCACTACCCACTTTGGCATCTGACCTCTGGCTTGGCACTGACAACATCCTGGACTTTCTGCATAGTTTTTTGCCATTTATGTTTATTGTTATTTTCCATAAACTCCTTTTATTTTTTTCTCAACATCGATGTCAGGGTCCGCTCCGGCTGCTGTGTCTCAGTATACCGCGAGCTGTAGCTGTAGCTCGCGGTATACTGAGCTTAGGGTAACGGGAGGACGCTAGTTTGTGTCCTCCCGTTACCCTAAGGAGAACTATGGGGAAAAGCCCGGACCCCATAGTTCTCCTTTAAGTCTCTCTATAAGGACAGATCACTGTGAAGGTGCTCAGGAAAAAATGCATCCAGCCATTTTGCCTGCTAAAACAGTGTAAAGAGTAATTATTTTTCATTATGCTGTATGAATGGTAACACTTAACAAACATATAGAGGGGTGTGCTCCAATTTTACTGCTAAAGTGGCAATACACTATAACACTGCTAAACCAGTGCCAGAAGAAACTCTGGATGCCCCTATGTACATATGTAATGAAAAGTTATAGACAGAACCAAGTTTTTTTAAGCATCAAAGTATTTCCATTTAGCTGATGACATTACCTTTAAGTCCTAGAGGACTTTTAAAATTCATGCTGTCATTGGAAAGCCATTTCCAGCACCGTCTTTCCCCTGTACATCCTGCTCAATCTACCTGTTTTCAATGCTGCAGCCTGTATTAGTTAACATCTTCCTCTTTAGCATAAATTTAAATAATATCCATATTCAGTCAATCACGCGTTCTATACCCGAGGGGCTTGTTCTTTGATAGGATCTGTCCCCGATGCCGAACAATGTCACTTCAGATAAGTCTTTACCAGCTCCCAGTCATTTGAATCTGTTACACAGAACACCTCACTCCTTGTACAAGTCAGAGAACCTTCATTTCAATTCTCAGCACGATGAAGCACAATTTGGCCCTAGACGCGGAATTATTCACTTTATTCTGCCAAATAGAACTGAGAATGAATCAGGAGGGCTTTTCCGGCATCATCAAAAGTTTTTGTCACCTTCTCAGAATTTCCATAGGTTTCCTAATTTAAAGCCTGATCATTAACATTTTCAATCAGACTTGAACATGTTTAAAGGGGTTCTCTATTTTTAAAGAGGTTTTGGGCCGGAACACTTGTATGAAGCCTGCAGGTCTGCCATTCTCCATGGGGAAGTTTGGCGGGTAGGGGGGCGTATTGAGGAACCTGGCCTTGGGGGCAGCAAAGAGAGTAAATCCGGCCCTGGATACAGTTTCTCCATTTTTCACCCAATGAATCCCTCTCCAATGTCTAAATTTATTCCTAAATTTTTTGGGCAGTTGAAGCAAACCACTGTCACTTCTGCCTTCCCCTCTGATTAGCAAAACAATAACCAATTTATTGAATAGAAGTTTATATGGTAACCACTTGATATAATTAAAGTAGTATTAGACTCTCAAAAGTATTTCTTTAAGGGCGCATTCACTTCGGAAACAGAGCTAAAAACACAAGTCAACGGAGGTACATTGACTTGAGTCAGCAGAGCGCATTGACATCCGTTGCCTTGCATTACATTGCAGGGTTTTTTTGGGGGGGAGGGAGGGGGTTGGCTTGATTTTTACACTAAGCTATATAAGGTATTGGTTCTGTTTCCAAACAACTGGTTCCAGCTCTCTTGAGCTGCCCATACACCTTACAACCATCGCACGACTTTCGTTGTGCGATGGTTGTAAGGTGATTAAAATCTTGTACGATCTGCCCATCTTGGACAAGCAGATCATACTTGCAATCATCGCAAGCATGCCCCGCTGAGGGGAGGGCTTCCGATGATTGCAGTGCTGAGCGGGCAGTGTACGCTTGCGCACACCGGCCTGTGCGCCATTCGCCTTCCGAGCACGCCACCAACCCGCCGAAAATTGTACTATTTTCGGCAGGTTTTCCAGCGTGCTCGGAAGACGAAAGTCGTGTGACCTTACAGTAGAAGCGGTTGCACGCTGCCCATAACTTGCCGATTATGGTACGATCGCGGGATCACCTGCGATTATCGTACTATAATCGGCAGGTGTATGGGCACTTTAGATCGGCTTCCTTGAACTGCCATTCCAGTACAAGATCACAAGGGACAGATCAATCTCCAGCAGCTGCCCATCTACTATCACTGGCCCTGATATCCTGTTTCAGGGTGGCTCATTTACCTCGCAGGGTCCTATGGAACTACCCTTGTGTGTTCTAGTAAGCTATAGACATGTGCGATTCGTTTCAGAAAAATTAGTTTTTCGGACAAATTTTCTTTATTCGGAGATTCAGATGTATCCGAATTTCCAAATAACAGAAATGACGGTAGAAAACGAATCCGAATTTATGAAAACGAAATTTTGGACAAAATTTGTTAGCTGTAGTCTGTACGCATTTTTGTTTGTCGACGAATTTTCGTTGCAGCAAAGTGACGTTAAAAAAATAATACATTTTTAATGTCACTTACTGATACGAAACGAACATAATGAATGCGAAAAGAAAACGAAAATTCGTATTAGAATTTCCTCCGAATCCTGACACGAATTGACTTTCGGACCCGAATCCCGAAAAATGAAATAACGCAAAATCTGAATCAAAACGAAACAAAACGAAGCACATTTTTTGCCAGTGCACATATCTAGTAAGCTGTGTGTGTCTCCACAAATAAACAGGCATAGCAAGGAGAGCCATTCTCTTGCTGCCCACTCCTCCTTCCTTCCTCCTCCCTCCCCCTCATTTCTTCTCCAAGATGGTAGATGGATGGCTGCTGGGGACTTCTCTGTCCCTTGTGATCTTGTACTGGACAGGAAGTTCAGGGAAGCCAAGCTGAGACAGTTGGAGCTGTTCAGAAACATGAGGGTTGTAAGCGCTTGCACAAATGAAATATTTTGCAGGGTAATGTATATTTGTTTGATCTAGATTCATTATTGAAAAACAGTTTGAGAGTTTAACCAACTGTACCTTATGAAAAACATTTTTAAATACTTCTTCCCAGTAAAAAGTGTATCTAAACCCCAAAACAAAAATGTTATATATTGCAGCTTACCAGTCCTTTAATTTTTTTTACCTGCTGCTACTGCCAGTAAAACACTTCCAGTCCTAGGATGAAAAAAAATCACTCGCCCTTCTGTATCAGGACAACAGAATCAAGATAGAACTACTTACCCCTGCATATCTGCTATTGTCCATAATACAAAGGGGTGTGGTTCTGTAGTATTCAGAGAACATTGTAATTGATAACAGTGCAGGAGAGGCAGAGAGCACAGGAAGTTATCAGCTCACAAGATTTTCAGCAAGATCAATAGGTAAGAACTTTAAACAGATATAACAAAATGATTTAAATGGCATAATTAAAGAACTTTACCCATGTATTTGAAATTAAAACGAAGACACCTTTAGAAATGTTTAGTAATGACAATCTACAAACACATACTTCTAGACATACTTCTCTATATCTTATTTTTCTTTTCCTCCTCATTCTTCTCACAGTGGCCATTTTTACTAATTGCAGGTTACTAGATCTCCCTTTACTTCCTGGAACTCTGGCGCATGTGACTAGGACATGTGACCATGCACATCATCTCAGGGGAGGAAAATGCCTCTCCTTGAGATCTCGTGAGATTACAGATGAGATTTCCCAGCGATGCTCTGCTGATGTAACCTTCCCAGGATGCTTAGGCACATTACATCACTAATGCCCAAGAGGACCTGGAAGTAGAAAAACAATTATTGTAAGTAAAATAAAAATATGTTTAACTAATGAATGTGAGATGATTTCATGTCAGCATGGAGAGCTGCATGTTGATGTGATAGTAAAAAGGGGCAAAGGCATATTTTAGGAGACCAGAAATTACTGAGCAAGAAAAGTTCATTGGAAGAGTTTACAAACACTTTTTAAAAATGCAAAAATTAAACTCCACAAACGTCTTTATTGTATACAAAATAAACTACAAAACAATAACCACAACATGTAGTATCTTCAAAAGGAGCTAAAAAAAATACAGAAAAAAAACTTTACAGAATACAAAACAAGTGCAACTTTCTAAAGGAAGGAATTGACTTCTCTAATGCCCTCAGCCCAACCGAACTGCCCTGCTCCCGTGCTGTGAAAGCACTCCAGCTAGCTGAATATGACTTAGCCCAGAAGATGTGGAAGTCAAGTCCCTAGTAACAAAGTAAAACTAAATCATGGAAGAGCACTGGGAGGATTTTCTGGCTAATACGGCTATTAAAACAAACAAAGCCGCCCAAATGCCTCTTTTACTCACATAAATCAGTGGTCAACATAATGTTCCAGTCCCAAGTCTTCTTTCTTCCCTTGTGTGCAGGAGGTGAGGTTCTTTGAGTGTCCGCACTTCCTGCGTGACATGGACAAAGTGCTGGGATAAGGTCCTCTTGCACCCCAATTTAGATTTAAAATAAAAAAAAATCTTAAGAGGAGAAGAAGGAGAAGGAGAAGATGAAGAAGTCTTAACTAAAACTTTAACTACAAATTCTGTGTTGAGTGGATCAATGATATAAAAATGTATTAGAAAAGTTTAATAAAATATATTCTATAAAACAAATAATAATAATAATAAGTCTTAAAGTGACTTAAAGTCAAAGATATTTTCCCCTCCCCCCAATATTAATTAAAGCACTTACCTTAAATGATGTTTCTTAATCTGATCTTCCTCTTCTTTCCTGATGTTTTCATCTGTCCCTCCAGCGCTCCTGCGGGTATCCCATCCAGCGCTGACTCCTCTGTCCTTGCTGGCACTTCCTGTCCCACGGTGTCTGCATGCGGGTGCACGCGTCCATAGACTTACCTTGCGTCTCTCCTCGTCTCCCGGCCGAAAATGTGAACTGCTCATGCGCCCGCCCCAAGATGCTTTGCGGCCGCCCGAGAATTTTCACATTTTCGGACGGGAGCGCGCAGGGAAGACACAGGTAAGTTTAAACCGCGTTTAAGGCCTTGTTCACACCTGGCCGTTTTGTAGCGCGTCCTACGCTCGACGAACGCTCTACAAAACAGCCCAAAAAATAAATAGCATTACAGTCAATGGTCTCGTTCCCACCTGTCCGTATTTCAGCCCGTCCCTACCGCGCTACAAAACGGCCCACGCCTGAAAAGGTCCAGGAGCTTCTTTGCGGCGTATTGGGCCGTTTTGTAGCGCGTTCGCGCCCATAGACTTCGACGGGAACGGGCGAAATGTGTGTTTGAGCGTTTTTGGTCACAGAAATCGCGCACAGAACGCGCGTTCCGCACATGGCTACAGACCACTCCCACCTTGCAGAGAGCTGCTGCAGAAGAGAAGATGGAGGATGCAAGTACATTTGGCATGCTGGATTCTGAGGCCTTCATACGGCTGGTGCAGGGAAGGCCATGTCTATATGACATGCGTCATGCTAATTATAAGAACAGGCGCATCAGGCAACGTGCATGGCTGGACATCACACAAGCTACGTGGCCGGATTGGGAAACGTTCTCAAAGCATGCAAAGGAATCCAAAGGTACATTAGCAATGTTTTTTATGTGTTGAATATTTTCTTGAAGAATGCATGCACTGTTCTTATGCGTCATGCGTGCATTGTTTGCATAGACTTGTGTTCATCATTTCCGTGTAACATGCGTGCATGTCTGCTATGTTTTCATGCCGAATGCATGCAGTGTGTACTTACATGTGCTCATTTTTTTCTTGTGACATGTGTAGAGTGCATTTAATGTCCCATGCGTGAATTATTAATGTGCCATGCGTGAATTATTAATGTCCCATGCGTGCAGCTATTTTAATGTCCCATGCGTGCAGCTATGTCC
>NW_017308686.1:36735-72255 GCF_000935625.1 Nanorana parkeri
AGGGCAACCAAACTAATTAGGGGTATGGAGGACCAGAGCTACGAGACAAGGCTACTAAATTTAAACATGTTCACATTGGAGGTGAGGAGATTAAGGGGGGATATGATTTCCATATACAAAATGTTCAATAGTGGTAGCAACATTAGCGATAAACTGTTTGAAAATTAACTCGATTACAAAAACTAGAGGCCACCACCTAAAATTGGTGGAAATAAAATTCCAGCACAAGGGGCGAAGGGGGTTCTTCACAGTAAGATCAGTTAAGGTCTGGAACTCACTGACACAGGCGGTGATTTCAGCAAATAATGTGGAATTGTTCAAGAAACTTTGGACGATTTCTTTAGGGACCGTAATATACAGGGGTACAGGTACTCCTAGAATGAGATCCTAATAGGTTGGACTTGATGGACTAATGTCTTTATTCAACCTCAAATACTATGTAACTATGTAAAAGCGGGGTTTTTTTAACACTTTTTGCATATATCTACTGCTTGCTAGCAGTAGATATATGCAAAAACACCGGAGGGTTTAATAACCCTTTAACTAAAATGTTAACTACAAATTTTAGGGCAAATAAAACTAATTAGGGTTTACTACAATATTTTTTTCTGCAGTTTGTCCCTTATAGGCACTAGAAAATGTTAAACTTGTTTTGATAAATAATAGGCAGTAAAGTGGATAAGAGGGAACTAAGGATATTTAAGTTGATATGTAGAAGCTGGAAAGGGGAATGAAAAGAGAGATATATGTTTTATATACTGTGTTGAGTGGATCAATGATGTAAAAATGTATTGGAAAAGTTTAATAAAATATATTCTTTAAAAAAAAAAAAAATAATAATAAGTCTTAACTAAAATTCTAACTACAAATTTTAGGGCTAATAAAACTAATTAGGGTTAACTACAATTTTATTTTCTGCAGTTTGTCTCTTATAGGCACTAGAAACACGTTTCTGGTACAAAACTTTTTTTTTTTTTTTTTAACTTGGTGCTCCCAATCTGAAAAATTAAAAAAGTTTACATACAAACCATTGAAATAAAAATATCAAAAGAAAACAACAAGGGAAGAAGGAAATGAAGGAGTTAATAGAAACTAATTAGGGTTCACTAGAGTTAGTAAGGGGCAACAATGTTGAAAAAAATGCTTTTTTTGTATTTACACATAGCAGATTACATAGAGATTACACAGGAAGAATGTGGCTCTCCCCGTGTAACCAACAGAGCTTCGTAAGAGCCAGATGCTGTGCTCTGTTTATCAGAAGCACACAGAGCTCTTGATACAGAGTGGGCAGCTGTCACACTCACAGCAGAGGGACATGTCGCTGGTTACACAGGGAGAGCTGCAATCTTCCGGTGTAATCTGCAGGACTGAGCTGTCAGTTTGATAGCTCAGTCCTACACAGTGCAAGAACATGGCTTGGTAATGCAGAGGCAGAAAAGGCCCTTTCATCAGCTGCCTCCCGTGGTATAATGCCCAAGGATGGTGCCTCTGCCTAGGCCCGCCCCAGACACTTCATATTGGGTGTCCAGTGTCAGGATTCCCTCAGGATCCAAAACAAAAGTCTGCAGCAATGACATCAGCAAAAAAGCTCAAGTTAGGGATCGGCCAGTGCAGGCACATCTGCAGCACTGAAAAAGGATCGGCACACGGAAACAACATTGGCAAAATAAATAGGCAAGAGGGGGTTGAGAGGGAGTCCATTTTTGCCTGGAGATGGGCTTTAACAGGAAAGAGTATTTCATTAAAATATGCCACCCTTGATCCCTCTTCTGCAGTTGTTTCCCAAGGGGTTGACATACAAAAAGGAAATAGGCTGTTCAATTTGCAAAGAAATGTTCCTATCATCCAATCGTGTGCAAGAAAAAATACTGTTTTGTTTTTTTACATTTCCTTCCATGTGATCGGTTATTTTTGTCACATTCACTAAGCTAATGGGAAAATCCCTTTGCATAGTGAATAGTCTACCTGTCTTTACTAAATCAATCTCATTATGTCACTAGCTATGAAAAAAGCAGCAGGAAGGTATTTCCTGAGGCACCATGATTGTATTATAATGGTACATCACTGTGTGTGCAGTTAGCACCCTCCCAATGCCCAGGGCATGAGGCCTTGTATGGTGCAGGGGGGGGGGGGGGGACCCCTAAAATTCCTACCACACCTAAAGGGCCTGGTATAAATTGGGAGGGGGACTGCATGCTGTTTTTTATGATTTCATTTTCTAACGACTTGCTGAGGTTTTGGTCCGCTTCGGCAGACCTTTCTCTCTGTTCTGTCTGTGTGTTCAGCTTAGCCGAGCCAAAGCATGTGTGTTCAGCTCTACTTCGGCTGCTTTACAGGCTATTGAGAATTGCGCGTACAGGAGCACTTCGGGTCGCCTGAACCGAAGTGTTTCTGCAGCCAAAACGCGCCGAAGGATTAGCCGATCATTCGGCTAAATCCTCTGGCATCTTAGTGAAAAACCCCCATTGTGTTTTGATGAACTGAAAAAAACTGTCCCTCAGTCAGTCCCTTTCCAGCTGTCACTCGCAGCTATCAGAATACCCCAAACAGTGATGGCTACAGCAAATTGTTTTCAAACTAGCTGGTGTCAGCCGGGGTGGCCCAAGTGTGGTCAGCTTAAAGGAATTGTAAAGTCCCAGCATGTCCTCTCCTGTTATAAGATCAGCATTGTAATAGGAATACATACTAGAGTTGTTTTTGAGAATGCAATCAAAGCTTACCTTTTATGTAGTGAGTGCTGCCTTCCATCTGCCCATCACTTTCACCAACTTCCTGGATTCCCAGTGTGCTTTACGTCTCTTTCCCTGGTGCTTGATATGATGTTATCTCCATTTCTAAAGACTGCATATCCTATCATGCATTGCTTCCAGCACGCAATTATAAAGTTACATTGTTCTGTAGTTTAGAAGGCAGGCTCTGTGAGAGACAAAAGGAAGTGAACATTCGCAGGCCTGAGTGAGATTGTGTCAGGGCATTGAGGAAGTCCATCCTTTGGGCATCTTCAGTAAGTAAGTTTACAAACTTCTAGATGAATACGGTTATTAGGAGTGGGATATAACTTATGGAAATTCAATATAGAAATACAGATTTGTTTTAAGTTTTTGACCATAGATACCCTTTATGTTTTTTTTGAAAATGCTGCTCCTATATTATTTAGCTTTGTGTACACAGGCTGTTATCTCCTTATACATGTCAATGGGAAGGCAATAGCAACCTAAGTGCTCACTGGCAACCTAAGTGCTCACTGGCTCTCATGACAAATTCGACACTTTTTGGAACTCAGAAAGTAAAGAACAAGCAATATTGTTTATTCAGAGATTAACTTCTATCTGCTTTCTTTCTCCTACACAATCCAGAGTCATAGAATTCTGTTCCACGACTTCATTTTCAAGCTTAAGGCATGTAATTAATTTTGAAAGCCTAAAACGCGCTGGTGTTATTAAGTCGAGGCAGTCTACAGGATGCTAACAAGAAAAGCAGAGTAATCTCACAAAAGAACAAATAAATCCGTCAGCCATAATGCCTTCGCACAGATTACGGCGAGTTCTTTTCAGCGTAATCGGCAATTAAACGTTTACAGGCTTCTCTCCGAGGTACTTTTGTGGCAGGAAGGAAAATTCTATTTACAAATCAACACATTATCCTTTCAGTCATTTATATAACAGAGTTTTATAGTTTGCGTTCAGGTACCTGAACTACGATCAATATGTCTTGGGCTCTTATTTTTTTCAAAATAAAATGGAAGCCTGTCAAAAAAAGCAAAACCACAGACCTAAAAAAACCTCCAACAGTCACCTCTCTATTTTAGCCAAACAGTTAACACCTGTCCCAGACCTTCTGGTGCTGTGGGATTGGATTCTTTAAATAGGGTGGCTTTATAGACTTTCACACCTCCCAACACATACTGTACTTGGATAATCAACATCTTCCAATCACATTCCATGGTGATTGAAATAAGCTGATGTCACTCACAGTCAGAGTATGAAGTGGCAAGTGACTTCACCTTTAGCAGCAAGTGCGCATACCAGTACTCAGGTGCCCCAGGACAAAAAACTGTATAATCTGACTGTATATTGTCACAGGTGGGCCCCAGGTAATGAGCAGAAATACTGACTGTTAGTAGGCAGAATATTCCAGGGACAAGCTGAGGTCAGGACTGGCAGCAGACAGATAGTATTCCAGGGACAGGCTTAGGTCAGAACTGTCAGCAGACAGAGAATATCCCAAGGACAGGTTGAGGTCAGGACAGGCAGCAGACAGAGAGTATTCCAGGGACAGGCAAAGGTCAGGACTGGCAACAGACAGGGTATTCCAGGGACAGGCTGAGGATAGGACTGGCAACAGACAAAGAGTATTCTAGAGACAGGCTGAGGCCAGGACTGGCATCAGACAGAGAGTATTCTAGGGAGAGGCTGAGGTCAGGACTGGCGGCAGGCAGAGAGTATTCTAGGGAGAGGCTGAGGTCAGGACTGGTAGCAAGATACAAGACAGGAACAGGATACTTGGCTTAAATTAGGGATGCACGATACTTTTCGAGCTTCAAGACTAGACTAGAGAAAAATTCAAAAGTTAGGAGGCAGCTGTCATTTGTAAGGAGCACACGGAGCTCCTGGGATTTGTACATCTGTTTTATTGTATGATTTTGTTTTTATAAATATATACAAGTGATGCACCGATACCATTTTTGCAAGTACAAGTACTGTTACTTGTCCAAGTACTCACAGATACAAGTACTGGTACATTTTTGTTTATTGTCATGTGACTGTTTTTCTAAAACAATACAGACTAATGATTTCAGGACAGTGGTGGAGCGCCAGAGCCAGGTCCCAGCTGCAACCGCTGCAACCCTGGTAGTTCTCATGAAACTGCCAAGTATCGGCACTGGTATCTGGACATCCCTATTAATTATGTATGTGAATTTGAATAAATGTGATGTAGTAAAAATATTTTGATGTGTTTTACAAAAATATTGAGTACGGAATAACAAGTTATTCCCAATGCTGCATTTAAGGGTCCATTTTTTTCTACAATATAATTTTTCCGGGTTACTATTAAGGATTGTAGTTTCTGAGAAAATATGGGTTTGGATTAATTAATTGGTTGGCTGCATTTAAATATGTGTTCCTTTTTTAAGAGCCTTCATAGACATATCGCTGTGGATGTTGACCCCCGCCATCATCTTTGCCCTTCCCGTCTTGGGGCCCAGTTACATGTGTGTAATTGCCTTCTGTAAAATACCCATGAATTTGACAACTGGTAATTACAGGGACAGACAAAATGTGTTAAAATGTAAACCCAGCCACTAAAATGAAATGTAACCTTTAAATTAATAATAATAATAATAGAATCCCTAAATTACTGTTTTATAATCTACAGGTTTCAATAAATTAATGCCTGGTGATACTGCCATGGAGGTCTTTGTTCAGGCACTTCTTGCTATAGGGTGATGAAGCTCTGTCCCTGCCTCCCAGCTTTGCTCTCCATCCTGTCTCCAACAGGATTCCAATGGAGACTACAAGTGACCATTTCAACACATATTACCCAGCCATGGTCCGCCGCTGTCATCACCATCGGGAAACCCGTCCTAAGAAATACCATGCAGCCACTGGAGTGCATGCATGTAGACAGGAAGTCATTGCAGAGGCCAATGGAGTGCATGCATGTAGACAGGAAATAGTTGCAGCGGCTGCAGGAGATATAAAAGGGATAAAAAAGCTGAGAATGGTATTTTATTTTAGAAAAAGATAATTGTTTCATACAATGTGCTTTAGCAAACTAAATGTGATTCTCCTAAGCAGTTTGCATCTACTTAAATGTCTGGTAGCCCAGTCAGAAATAATTTTTCTCTTCTGCGGTAAAGAAGTCATGCATGATAACGTCTGGTAATGTGCATTATCGTGCCCTTTAAACATATGATGAAGGTAGTCCTTTTATCTTAAATGCAGCTTTCCACAGACATTAACCTAAAATGCTAGTAAAGCATGCTAAAATACACAACATGGAACATTAAAAGAATCTGAAGACCACTATATTCTGTACAAACACATTGTAGCTGTGACCTGGCTCTTAGCTCTTGCAGTCTTCTCTCTTTATTCCTACTGTATCTTTCCACTCTTCTTCTATGTATAAATATTCCCTCTATCCTCATAGCACTTTGTGTAATACTTGTCTCCAGGGAAGTGTATGAACACAAGTGGCTGTCATTTCTTATGAGGTACTACTCCTTCTGTACTGTTCATCTTCTAAGAAATGTCCTGCCTGACAACAGCAGTATACGGGGATTTTGTTCTGTGCAGTCTCCCAGACAGTCAGCCAAAGATGTAGTCACCATAATAGGGTAAGGTGGGCAGCACCAAGCCTAAACATTTACAAGTGGACATCATTTTTTTATTTAATTTATTGCCACCTATGGATTTGTTCCTATATTAAGCAGTTTTATATCTATAGATCTATATATACTATAGGGGGGAGCAAGATTTAGGATGTGTGTAGGGGATGTATAGAGGAGTCAGAAGACTCACTATTGTTCAAAAAACATCAAAACATCTCCACTGTTTCTAGTTAAACATTATCCAGACATACTGTATAAATCAGACCGAGAGCTTTCTCCAAATCAAGTTTTAATAAAAATAATTGACACTTGGGTCTTCCACCAGGCTTCCTTTCATGAGCCCGTAGCAGTTTGCATGGAATATGTATTGAGGTCACACAGGCATTTTCTGCTTCTGGGTACATAGTGTGTTCATATGTACAGCACTGTGTATGACTGCTATAATGAAAAAATAACTCTGCAGAGAAATGTTATTAACTCTCACAGTGGGGCCACACCATACTGCAAGGGTTAACTGTGCGAGTCTGCCTAGGGTAAAAAAAAAAGTTATATTCACCTGATTTTCCAAGCCATCCGGCTCTTTGACTGGTCCCTGAAATCTATCTCCCCCTCCACTAAAGCTGTATAGGAATCATCGGGTCATCATGTCCAATACAGTGTATAGGATGTGAGGACGCCAAGGGACATACTGCACCGGAGAGAGGCTGGAGGGAGTGCTGTCGGCTCTGAGGATCACGTGAGTATAATTTTTTTTTTTTATCCTAGCCAAAAACGAGCAGTTAACCCTTGCAGTCCGGGGGGCAGCCCCACTGTGAGGGTTAGTAATATTTCTGCCCAGAGTTTTTCTTTAAAATTAACTTTTACTGAGAGGAATATGTAGGCTGCTATTGCTTCCCATTAAAGGTTTGCATTGCTGGGACTGAGAGCCATTCCACCCGGAGTCCCATGTCCCTGGCAGCTATTCATTATGCCTTTATTATTATCCATCACTCAGTGTGTAGATGCCTGGGGCAGCATAAGGTGTGAATACAACCCAGTCTTAAGCTGGCCATACACCAGTAGAATTTCAACATTTGTTTGGTAACTTTTGTTCAATTTCCTAATAGTTAATAAAGGTCAAATCGACAATCTTTTTTGACCGTAGTGACAAATAAATTCAAAGGGGCGGGATGGAAAATGTTTCTAGAACAAAGAAAATTCTAACAGTGAATGTGGTTTTCATCAGGAAAGGCCATTCTTTCCAAAATCAAAAGTTAAAATCATTTGAAATGTCAGAAAACATGTTGCCAAGTCTCTGATGGAATTATTGAATGTTCTGACGAGATATTTCGTATGAAGGTTCGTACAAAAATCTACCCCTGTATGGCCAGCTTTAGGCAGAAGCCATTCGCAGGCCCATGGCTGAAGATCTGGAGCTACTTTCTCATAAAATGAATAAGTGTCACAGAGCAAGACATAAAAAAAACACAATCCCTACCTGGGGCACCAATTTTCCCCAACTAACTTTCAATAGAGGTGCATGTAATGGGGTTCTACCAAACATATTTATTGCTTCACTGTAAACTTTCTCTCAATGAAGGTACATTCAACTTTCCTTTTGGAAATACGAAAAAACATTTAGAATTGTGCGACGGCATACTGTATGTTCAGGGTCTTCTTGAAAGAAAGGTTTGTGTTTACTCCGAACATTCTTGCATCGTTACATCTACTAATAGCACCCTCTCTTGTGATTATTCCGAAGAAATCCACCTCCAGAGTGGAGGCTTTCTTTCCACCTCAGCTCACACAGCACTCAAACACAAATTAAAAGTGACAACTCCAGACCATCTTCTTTAAATATTTCATACATCTCCTGGTTACTGAGGTAAAATTAACCATGTCCACTCGACATACTCTATGACTGGTTTCTCCTTGTAAGCTGTGTTTAAACATTGCCGGCTGTTTATTCATATTTTTTATTGCACAGAGCAGTATTAAAGGGGACATGGAGACACAGTATGCTATTCGGCACAGTTTTCTTCTTTGTTTTGTTCAGCGGGCCTTTTATTTAGTGTTATACACTTATACATTATGACCACTGAGAGGTGACGTGAATACAATTGATTATCTTGTTACATTGCCACCTGGATGTGCATGGGATATATTAGGCAGCAAGTGAATATTTTGTCCCTGAAGTTGATATGTTTGAAGCAGAAAAAATGGGCAAGTGTGAGGATTTGAGTGACTTTCAAAAGGGCCAAATTGTGATGTCTAGAAGACTGGGTCAGAGCAACTCCAAAACTGCAGCTCTTGTGGGGTGTTCCCGATCTGCATTGGTCAGGACCTACCAAAAGTGGTCCAAGGAAGAAAAACTGGTGAACCGGCGAAAGGGTCATGGATGGCCAAGGCTCACTGATGCATGTGGGTAGCGAAGGCTGGCCCGTGTAGTCTGATCCAAAAGAACCAGGTACCGTAGCTCAAATTGCTGAAAAAGTTAATGCTGGTTCCAATAGAAAGGTATCTGAGTGCATCATAGTTTGTTCCGTATGGAGCTGCATAGCCACAGACCAGTCAGGGTGTCCATGCTGACCCGTGTCCACTGTCAAAAATGCCTACAATGGCCAAGTGAGCATTAGAACTGGACCATAAAGCAATGGAAGAAGGTAGCCTGGTCTGATGAATCAAGTTTTCATTTACATCATGTGGATAGCCAGGTTCATGTGTGACACTTACCTGGGGAAGAGATGGCACCAGGATGCCCTATGGGAAGAAGGCAAGCCGACGGAGGCAGTGTGCTTTGGGCAATGTTCGGTTGAGAAACCTTGGCTCCTGTCATTCATGTGGATGTTACTTTGGCACATACCACCTATCTAAACATTGTTGCTGACCAAGAATACCCCTTCAGAGAAACTGTATTCCTTGCAGGCCCTGGCTTCTTTCAGTAGGATAATATGCTCTGCCACACTGCAAAAATGGTTCAAGAATGGCTTGAGGAACACAATGATTTCAAGGTGTTGACATGGCCTCCAAATTCTCCAGATCTGAATCCAATCGAGCATCTGTGGGATGTGCTGGAAAAACAAGTCCGATCCACGGAGATCCCACCTTGCAAGTTAGAGGACTTAAAAGGATCTGCTACTGACAGCTTGATGCCAGATACCACAGCATACCTTCGGCTGTCTAGTGGAGTCCATGCCTTTACAGGTCAGCGCTGTTTTGGCAAAAAAACGGTAACCTCATTATTAGGCAGGTGGTCATAATGTTATGGATAAACACAAAATAGGTTATTCTATTACAGCTGGAGTCAGAAAGTGGAACAGTGCTGCAGTGAAAGTAGACGTCCCAGATTTGGCTGTGTTGTGCCTGCTTTGGAACTCTCCATGCGGTAACAAAGACAGGTCCTCTCTAATCACCCTTACTATAAACAGTTGCTGTGGAGAGCACTGTTAGGGGTTCTTCAGTGGACCAGTCAGAGGGCCATATAATAATTATTTCATAAATCATAATCTTCGACATGCTATCATAAGCTGTTTCCCTTTTTAAAACATTGATATGAGTCTACTGAGTCTAAACATATGAATACTGTCACCCTCTACTTTATTATAATATTAAACATCACCCCACAATAGTTGCTAAGCAACAGATCTGACTAAGCACAGATGCATTTATAGAAAAGGCATTTATGAAGAGATACCCAATGTGTATGATTATTAACTTTATATGTGCACCCTGCAAGCAGGCAATATGCCAAACTGATTTCACATTCCATCATTGTAGAGACGTCAATAACACGAAAGATGATTGCTGATAGCCAGGAACAGGGTATAGCACACGAGCCAGTAGGGACAGAATATCACTTTAATCCCTCAATATGACACACACACACCAACACACACACACACCAACACACACACACCTCTTTCGTGTTCTTATGCATGTAAAAGCAGCCAGAATCATTGCTGTAATATCACATTGAATACAACGTTATACAGGTTATATTTTCAAAATATCCAACATAATTAAACTCTACAACTTCTACTGGTGGTAATAGTCCACCTTCATAATGTAGGTCCAAATAACTAGCTCCCAATATATAAGTGCAAAAAAGTCCCACACACTTATGAAGGATGGAAATGGTTCCTTTAACAGTCCAAAGAACTAGCTCACAATCTAAAGGTGTAACAAAGTCTCACACACACTTATGAAGGACAGGAAAAGTCCCTTTATTCAAGTATCACAACCATAGAGCACATTTTTAAACTGTGACCTTCCTCAAGTGTACGTATACTTCAAAAGTACCCAAGGGGGTTTTTTCCACGGTTGCACTAGTATGTTGCCAAAGGAACCACAGTTCTAAAGAGGTACCAGTCAGCATTACCAGATAAGCTGTGCAACCAGTGGAACCATTTCACCAATGATAAAAAATACCAGAGGAATGACATCACAAGAGTGATTGCTTTACCTAAAAGGGTCACACTGCAACTGGTAGACCAAGTTGCTAAAGATGCAGTTTTACCCGTTGCATCACATTGCCAGAATAGCTATATTTCAAGTAGGTAAATATTACCAGAGAAGCTAAACTACAAGAAGAAGAATATTTCTAGAAGAAAGGTCAGCTAGGCAATGAATAAGACAAGTACAGAAGACAAGTGTGGGGATTGGTAACAGGGTATGTTCAGCTCCCTAGGGTGAGCTTATAGCATGAACATACTCCCAACAGTCCAGAAAGTCCAATATTGTGAAGTTTATTTTGGTGCTATACAATATTTACAATATTCATAGGTGCCATGTGGGGAAAAAAGGCCAAAATAGAACAAATACAAAAAACTAATTCCTGATAAACTAATCACAGTTTCCTCAACCAACCAGGCCTAATGCCTGTCAGATTATCTAACTGAACAATGAACAAACAAGCTGACCTTTAGTTCAATGTATTTTAACTCACTGTTTAGCTCCGCAGACAATATGGTGCCTGTTTTGTTTTCTCTGCCACCCATTATAAAATGTGCACTCCTTGTAAAATATCTTCAGCTGCAAGATGCCTGTGGGTTTCCTTGTATGAACTGCCCATTTCAAATTCCCAATATTTCAATGGGATGTAAATCAGGGATTTGACTAGGCCAATCCATCCATCCAAGAAGCTGAAAAATATCACTTGCAGTTAAAAAGTACATTTAAATTGCCAGTGATGTGAATGAGCCCAATCAAAGGACAATCAACCAACAAGTTGAAAAATATCACTGGGTGATAACAAACCAATTCTTAGTGGTGGACAAAGTCACCAAAAAGGCCTTATATAAAACGAATTATCCATCCGGGCTACCGGTCTTTATAATTGCCACCTAGGCGGTTACTAACTGACCATGTATGGGCACCCTTAGTGGTATGCTTCCATGATGATGAAGACATTTAATACAATGCATTTTGCCAGTACAATGCTTTTTAGGTACAGAACAGATGACATCTGAACGTTTCCTTAGAGCTAAATGTTGCAGATACAAACTGCAGTGTCTACCTACTTTACAATAAATTACATAAAACGTGTCTCTCCATCCATTTCATGTATCATCGAACCTTCTATATCATATAAAACAGCTGAGTCGGAGCACCCTGCTCTATTTACCAAAGTAAAAGATTTCATGGGAAAATTTTTTCCTGAAGGAGCTTTATCCTTACATGTGAGGCTGCACCACATTAATCACACGTGGCAGAAGACTGCTTTCGACAGCCACCACAAATAATTATTTGCCACTCTGTAATTGTGATGAATGGTTCTGCTCCAAAAGAGATAATGCACAATTCCATCATCATAAATCAGAAAAAGAAGAAAATATCAGTAGACAATTAAATATTCCTAGTCCATTTCACAATCTGAAAACTTTTCCCCTAGACTTTTAGTTTTGTTGAGAAAAACCAAAATATCTTCTCCAGGGCAACTGTACAAAGGGCATACATTTTAGCAACGTGCGTAATGATGTCACGCCCACTTTACTGCTGGCTGCCACCTCGGTGATGGATGCCGGCAGAGAGAGGAGGGGGTTTCACTCGGCTGGATGGTCCATGACCAAGTGCCTGACTTTTCAGATGGGTGGCACCAAAATGATCGTGAGTCATTTTAGTGTCACCCCCTCTGATAGTGTCACCCAGTGCGGGCCGCACCCCCCTTGTGACGCCACTGAGCACAGATTATATATTTTAATAGTGCATAGGAAAGCTGTACACCACAGTGACTATGATGGTGGCATATAAATGTATGCAGAATTCTTTTAACCTCCATCGGATGAACGGCATGGAGGGTTTAATTTCTGGCAAAGGGCAAAATCCCCAGCAAACGTCTATAGTGTCTTACTGACTGCAGGAGGTTATGATTTCCAACAATATGCTTACATGCAAAGACTTCTTGAAGCTTCATTTTTCATAAGTCCATCTAAATTATACATGCACCTAATATGTGTATCAATAGCAGACAAGAGGTGACGGGAAACCAGATTTGTACACAGCTAATGTCACCATCAACTACAATTTTAAACACTCATACCAAACATTAATAATGGAAAGAAGGGAAAGCACAGATTACAAGGTAGAAAAAGCAACTTTTACACTTCGCAGAGCGTGAAAACTTGTCATACAAACACAATTAAACAGCACACCTCTAAATATCACTCATCTGAAACACCTGGATGAAGGCAGCATGCTTGTAAAATGTCAAACGTCAACCGATGGGGAATTTCGTGCAGAGAAAGTGAAGGCAATTTGTGGCTCTCCAGCAGCAATAGAACAAAAAGTCTCAGCAGGTTGCCTAAAGCTGGAAAAACACAATAAAAAGAGGTCAGATGTTCAAAACCGAACACCAAGATCGTTCTTCCTTTCCTTCACACCGTTATAAGTATGTAGGCTTGCAGCCCATGTACTTTCACCCATGATGCTGTGTATTTGGATCCATTAAATCAGAAATTATCTTTGCATTTGCGTGGTGTTGGTGGTGCTCCAGATTTGAGTGCACTTATTCCTAAGTGTGCTAAAATTTTGGAGCAAATCTGAGATAATCTTCCACTGGGAATATCCAAAATGTTCTCCTTCTCCTCTCCATCCTGCATTGCTGCATCTCATTGGCCATCCATACACATCCCCCTCCCCTTCCTGCATTGCTGTACCTTGCTGGCCATCCATATACATCCCCTTCTCCTCTCCTTCCTGCATTCCTGCACCTCACTGGCCATCCATACACATCCCCCTTGCCTTCCTGCATTGCTACACCTCACTGGCCATCCATACGCATCCCCTTTTCCTTCCTCCATTGCTGCTCCTCACTGGCCATCCATACACATTCCCTCTCCTTCCTGCATGGTTGCACTTCACTGGCCAACTATACACATCTCCCACTCCTTCCTGCATTGCTGCACCTCACTTGCTGTCCATACAAATCCCCCTTTTCTCTTCTGCCTACATTGTTGCACCTTGCAGGCTGTCCATACACACACACCCCTCCATCCTGCATTGCTGCATCTCGCTGGCCATCCATACGCATCCCCCTCTCCTTCCTGCATTGCTGCACCTCCCTGGCCATTCAAACACATCCCATCTCCTCTCCTTTCTGCATTGTTGCATCTCACTGGTCATTCATACACATGCCCCTCTCCCCTCCTTCCTGCATTGCTACACCTCGCTGGCCATCCATACACATCTCCCTCTCCTTCCTGCATTGCTGTACCTTGCTGGCCATCCATACACATCCCCTTCTCCTCTCCTTCCTGCATTCCTGCACCTCACTGGCCATCCATACACATCCCCCTTGCCTTCCTGCATTGCTACACCTCACTGGCCATCCATACGCATCCCCTTTTCCTTCCTCCATTGCTGCTCCTCACTGGCCATCCATACACATTCCCTCTCCTTCCTGCATGGTTGCACTTCACTGGCCAACTATACACATCTCCCACTCCTTCCTGCATTGCTGCACCTTACTTGCTGTCCATACAAATCCCCCTCTTCTCTTCTGCCTACATTGTTGCACCTTGCAGGCTGTCCATACACACACACACACACACCCCTCCATCCTGCATTACTGCACCTCGCTGGCCATCCATACACATCCCCCTCTCCTTCCTGCATTGCTGCACCTCCCTGGCCATTCAAACACATCCCATCTCCTCTCCTTTCTGCATTGTTGCATCTCACTGGTCATTCATACACATGCCCCTCTCCCCTCCTTCCTGCATTGCTACACCTCGCTGGCCATCCATACACATCTCCCTCTCCTTCCTGCATTACTGCACCTCACTGGCTGTCCATACAAATCCCCCTCTTCTCTTCTGCCTACATTGTTGCACCTTGCTGGCTGTCCATACACACACCTTTCACTTCTCCTTCCTGCTTTGTCGCACCTTGCTGTTCACGTTGGAACTCATTACCAGTTGATAGGAGTGCAAAAACAACTTGATGCAGTTTAATCCAGGTCAGGAGGAGGTCAACTGCAAGCCAAATGCACATGCTAATACATTGTGAATCATTTTAGAAGTGTCTTAGGGCTCCCTCATACCATATGTGGTGACCTACATTAAATTGCACAGGTCAACGCAGGTTCACTGCAAAGGCACACAGAAAACCCATTGTTTTTATTTGCCCTGTTCACACCACAACACTGCCTTGAGGTGGGTTGCAGTGCGTTGCCTAAAAATGCATTTTCGTGCAACCCACTACAGCTCACATGGGAAACCTTGGGTCCTGCCATTTATTTTAATGTTAATTTGACATGTACCACCTACCTAAACATTGTTGCTTACTAATACACCCAGAGCTGGATTTACTCTCTCTGCTGCCCCAAGGCCAGGTCCCTAATGTGCCTCCCTACCCGCCAAACATCCCCCCCATGGAGAATGGCAGACCTGCAGGCTACATACAAGTGATCTCGGTGACATCGCCGAGACCACTTGTATAAAACAAGCGGCAGCTTCCCCGCTCTGAACATTTAGTTCAGCTTTCCCAAAGCAGAGCTAAATGTAGAAAACAGCTATGTGCCCGACACCCGGAACTGCATGTACCGGACATTAGGAGAAAGGAATTCCACACCCCTGCTGCCCCTCTACTCCCTGCTGCCCTGAGGCCGGGCCTTGGTTGGCCTTTTGGGAGTACAACCCTTCTTGGAAACGCTATTCCCTGATGGCAGTGGCCTCTTTCAACTGGATAATGCGCCTTGACACATTGCAAAAATGATTCAAGAATGGTTTGAGGAACACAACAATGAGTTTGAGGTGTTGACATGGCCTTCAAATTCTCCAGATCTCAATCCAATCAAGCATCTGTGGGACGTGCTGGAAGAGAACAAGTCCAATCCATGGAGGCCCCAACTCACAACTTACAGGAATTAAAGGATCTGTTACTGACAGTTTGGTGCCAGATACCACAGCATACCTTCAGAGGTCTAGTGGCCTCAACGGATCAGGGTTGTTTTTGCGGGGAGGACCTACTCAATATTAGGTGGGTGGTCATAATGTTATGAGTGATCGGTGTGTATATATACAGTATATATATGCATACACAGATATATATAGTCCATCTAACATAACCCTTTCCATAGGTTGACAATGCTGCTCTCCAACAATTGAACAGTTGCTCCTCAATAGAGTGGAGCCACCCTAAGGCAAGAAGTATGTTTATTGGCCACATCACCAGGTAAAATAAATAAAAAATGCCTAAAATTTTTTTTTTAAAAGCTGCGATGCAGCTACCACATTAAAGGATTGGTAAGATGCAATATATTACATTTGTTTTGAGGTTTAAATACGCTTTCAAGAAATTTTAAAAGATGCCTTCTTAATTCCTCCCCATTTACTACTTGTACTTCACTGTAATTCTAATTATAAACATGAGGCGGCAGAAACAGTCTGCTTACATTAAACAGTGATTAGGATGAGCTTTATTCTTATGCCAGCACTGCCATCTGCTGAAATTCTTTGTAACTAGCAAGCATAAAACCTGCATGGCTGACCACAATTTTGTGGTTACTCTGCTAACAAATTAGGAAATTATATTTTAAAATTGAGAGACATAATGTAAAATGGTATAAACTATGAATTCTGAGAGCTGGAGTTAGAAAGGTTCAGCAGGAAAAATGGTCTCCAGAGAACACAGTAATGACTAGGATTAGGGGGATCACACCACAGTTATCTGATGCTGTATCACTGACTATGATGCTGCATGCCACCCTGCCTGTATTCACCTGTTTGACTCCACAGCTAAGAAGGTGCATAGATCACAAAGCACCAAATGTGCTCTACATCCTCTGTCCAATATCGGCAGACAAAACCTTGGTACTCAACAGGGTCAACCCTCGATGCAATAAAAATTCAAATGTCAACACACAAGTAGAGGTCCTTCTTAAAATGTATTTTATTATATCACAGCATAAAATCAGTAACAAACATGCTGATGTGTTTCAGCCCAAAAGAGGACCAAAGCTCGGACTACGGCCCCTTTCTGGGATGAAACGTGTCAGATTTTTGTTACTGCATTTATGCTGTGATATAATAAGGACATTTTAAGAATACTTTGTTTTTGTGTGCGGACATTTGGATTTTTATCAGCACTGATCATTTATAATGCCACCACTGTGCAAAGTGCCACAACAGTTAGCTAAAGCAGATTTTGTATACAAATGCAAGGTTCACCTATAAGGTAGTTCTCAATCTCCACCCCAATCATAACATTTTAGCTAATTGCCAGAAATACTAAAAAATCAAAAACTAACAGCAGCACATGTGTGGTTTTTCTGATCATTCACTCTATTAGAACTCTATTATTACGCTATCTGCTCACAGGGAGATTTCCCGAAAGGCTGTAGAATCTCCATGTGTGACATCAAACACTTTCCAATTCAGACATTTGTTATTCACTCTCTGGTACGTAAGAAATGGGATACTGGGAGCATCACTAGCTTTTACTGTTTTGACTAGCTTTGCACCTAAACCAAGTGTCTTTTTACCACCAAGGTAGTCATATTCTTAGGCTACAAGATATCACTAACCATCAACAATTTATTTTTGTTTGCAGATTGTACGTTTAGCCTGAATTGAGCTTCCAGTCTGTAAAAAGTCACCTCTCCGTCTGCCTCTTCCTGTTTATTGCTGACCAGTAGCAGAAGAAATAAATGTTGTATTCTGGGATAAATGGAGTTGGGTTTGTGCAGCATGTGTGCAGGTGACTCAGGAGCTGACCTCACGCTCTTAGCCTTCTTTGACTTAGAAACACTGAAATCGAATGGAAAACATAGTGTAGCCTGGCCGGCGGCCCTTTAAGGGGCAGAATCCACATGCCCTGGGCTTTCCAGAGGCCACGCTGCAAGTATCTCTCTCTCCCTTGCCACAACAGTGTGGCAGGAGGGACCAGAAGAGAAAGAGAGGACTTGCATAGGCCACAGTTGCAGCTGGATATTAGCCCCATTCCCCAGGCCTGTTCAGAGGGGAGAAAGTCATGAGGGGAGCCAGATATGGGCTGAGGATTGAGACTGTGCTGCCTGACAGGCCAGCAGTGGAGTGTTAGAGGCTGCAGCAGACAGGTCGAAGAGAATCTGGAAAGACTGTACTGTGGGCTGAGTTGCTGGGAGAGAGAGGCCAGAGGGACTGTACTGGAAAGAGCAGAATCTGAGAGACATTTTCTGCTATATTGAGCTGTACCATGCTGTGAGCAGAGGAGCAGAATCTCCTAGTCACATATTGCTGTGATGGTCAGAGATGGTTGTGTGTGTGCAATGTTGTTTTACTACTGTGCTGAGCAGCTGAGAACTAGAACTGCGGGACTGCGCTGTGCTTCAGTGACCTGAGCAGAGTTCTGTGTGCCCCAAGCTTCAGAGTGGTGGGCTGAGCTGCAGAGAGACAATGCCAGTGAATGGCAAAGCAACATAGAGCAGAGCCAGAGACAGACAAAGAGATGACCAGAGAGATAGAGCTTCAATCCGCTGTGTTCTAGAGAGGACCAAAAAAGCCAGCTTGAGAGGGGAGTACCATGTGTGTGGGGTGACCTCTCACCTGGCTTCTGGAGCACTGAGTGGGACCTTCAATTGCGGTGAGAGGCCTCTTGGCCACCAGCATTTACAGTACTTTGCTGTTTCCCAGTGATACCCTGCTTCTTCAGAATATTTGTGAGCAATATACATCCACATGTGTGGTCAAGGACACCATTAAGATGCATCCCAAGATACACACCGGTGTTCCATAAAAGCAAGCGAGGCATTCCCAGAAGGTCACTTCTCATCCCTTCCATTTCCCCCTCTCTAAGGAGCTCCTTCTACTAAATAAAAGTGGTTCTTTTGTCATAACGATAGTGTCCCTAAAGTTTAGAACAAACCTGTGATTCTGTTATATCCCATGTGGAACTACAGTGGGTATATAAAAGAATCACCCCCTTTAAAATAATCAAATTTTGTTGCTTTGCAGCCTGAAATGAAGACAGACACAGTTTTTGTTTTATCCAGCTGTATTTACTCAGTGCAACTTATAACCTCCTCTTAAAAATAAACTCAATCAGGTGTAGCTAATCACCTTCTCAATGGCAAACAAAGCCATTTGACTTTCAACTGTGATCAGCTGTGGTCATTTTGATTAGCTCAGCATGAAAAGAGCTTTTCTGGAGCATTTCAGCCCCTGGTAGTGCAACTGAAGCAAACAATCAATTATGTGGCAAGGCACTGTCAAATGATCTCTGGAATAAAGTTGTGGACAGGCACAAGTCAGGAGATGGCGTCTTGCGACCGTCCGTGGGCTGCTGGCCCTGGCAGGCTCACCGCCTTGGGGCGGGGCGGGAGGGGCGCTCCTTTTCGCTGAGGGCGGAAGAGGCTCCTCCCCGGGGCTTGCTTGGGCCAATGAAGCGCATGTCGGGGCGGACGGGAAAGGTGTCTGGGCCCTTTGAGAAGGCGGGGCGGGCAGGAGGGGCACTCCTTCTTGCTGAGGGCGAAAGGGGCTCCTCCCCGAGACTGGCTCGGGCCGAGGGAGCGCACGTCGGCAGTGGGTGTCTGCTGTGTCCCTTTTCCCACCACCTTCCGCTCACTCCCCTCTCTTGGGCCGCTGAATATAATAAACATTGATGGTATCTGATCATTATTTTACATCAGGAACAATTTTAAGATTATAATTGTGCCACCAGGGTCATCTGTACTGGTGGGTGTATGTGTTTCATGACTTACTTAAGAGATCATCTTATATAGTTCCACATGAGATATATTAGAATAGAATCAGACGTATGTTCTAGACTTTTGGGACACTATCCTTATGACAAAAGATAACGTTTTCTTAAGTAGAAGGAGATCCTTAGACAGGGGGAAACGGCAGGGATGAGAGTGTGTGTGTTTCAAATCTTCACATGATCACGCCAAAAAGGGAAATTTCTTTTATACAACAAACAACCTGTCGATTACAGATTTTACTTCATTTAGCTGTCTGATGGGGTAATAGAGAAATAGCAAATTATTTAGGAATACCAAATATGTGTCTGTATTATTATGATGTAATACCTGCGCAAGCGATTTTTAAATGTCTTGTTTCTTTTTATTCAATATGATAAATAAATGAGAGGCACGGTATATACTTATCTGTTTCTAATATAGCACCTGAAAAGTCCAATTGGAGTATGTACTGCATATAAATTAGCCATTGTCTTGAATTCAGAGATGTGGTGTGGTTGATTTACTGGGGTCAGACCGGTGTACGCAAATATGCTGCTTTGTTATTGTTATATTGCTTTAACTCACCTTTTTCTGCAGAGCTTTTTTGTCTTTATTAAAGCCCAATGAGTTCTACTGGTGTGTCGGTAAGTTAAGGGTTGATCGTCAGTGAGAGTGGCAGAGGGGAATCCATCATTTATCCAGCAGCTCCTTAGGGCATAGTGCAATATTAGCTTACTGCCTAACTCTGGGACCTTTGAGTTCTGGATGGGAGGTGGTGTCTTGATGCTGGGTATTCTTTAACCCAGAAGTGGAGTAGCAACTGGGTGCCAGAGCAGTGAGTCTCTGGAGGACAGTACACTCAAGCTGACGCCATCTTGTAACAAGCGGTAAAATAATGTCTGGCAAAGTAAAAGGTTATGTTAGCTATACACTTGATGATCATTTTTATTAAAGCATCTTTTAATTTGAGATCTTGTGGAACATTTTCATATAAACAACATAAATAGTACAAATAAGCTCACGCATCGAGGTGGCAATAATAATAGTGCAAAGCGAATGCATCAAATACACAATAGGGATAGTATTCTCGTTGTAATGATGAAGTAACTGATACTAGATGTTTATGTCAGTAATTGGAGACATGGTGAGCCATAAGTAAAACAAAGTAAGGGAAACAACATAAATTTAGAAAAAGAAAAGGAACAACATAAAATGAGTGGTTGCTATAGGTCATGTACTGGTGATAACTTAAGTATGTATTCTCAGGTTTCCAAGAATACTGTTTGATTGTACCTTTGCATCTCATTCTGTATAGTGAAATATATACACTATATTGCCGAAAGTATTGGGAAGCCTGCCTTTACACGCACATGAACTTTAATGGCATCCCAGTCTTAGTCCGTAGGGTTCAATATTGAGGTGGCCCACCCTTTGCCGCTATAACAGCTGCAACTCTTCTGGCAAGGTGTCCACAATGTTTAGGAGTGTGTCCGTGGCAATGTTTGACCATTCTTCCAGAAGCGAATTTGTGAGGTCAGGTACTGATGTTGGACGAGAAGGCCGGGCTCCCAGTCTCCGTTCGAATTCACCCAAAGGTGTTCTATCGGGTTGAGGTCAGGACTCTGTGCAGGCCAGTCAAGTTCCTCCACCCCAAACTCGCTCATCCATGTCTTTATGGACCTTGCTTTGTGCACTGGTGTGCAGTCATGTTAGAACAGGAAGGGGCCATCCCCAAACTGTCCCCACAAAGTTGGGAGCATGAAATTGTCCAAACTGTCTTGGTATGCTGATGCCTTAAGAGTTCCCTTCCCTTCTGTGATCGGTAGGTATCACAAGTGAAGAGCAAGAGCATGGAGTTATTAGGTATTGTCCTGTTCAGCATAGAATTTGAATAACTATCACTTGTGTCCAAAAGTTAGATATAGCAGTATATGACCAGAGACAGTGAAACAGAGTAGGTTGTACCTATTTGCACTTAAGGCATTTTGGTGAGAGTTCACCTGAGGAGCTGTTGTAGGGTTGCATTGAAATAGGGATGCATGCCCTGTGAAATATCTTGAAGTGTGTTTATCGTTATTAGTAGGGTGTCTAATTTTATTATACACATTCAGAAGTATTCAAGTCGAGCAACAGTTCGACTCGAACATCAGTATTTTGCATGTTCGGTGAACACACAAACTTTCAGGGAGTTTGGCAGGCTATTCGCCCGCCAATCGCCCCACAAGGCATTGCACACCGCACAGTGCCTTGTGAAGCCCTGATTGGGTAAAGCAATGCACCTGACCTCTGGTCAGGTCCAAGACTTTGCCCAATCACGGCACAGTGCACTGTAAGATCCACGATTTGGCAAAGTAATGATAACTTTGCCCAATCATGGCTCACAGCAAAGTCCTGTCAGATTCCGGACAAATGTAAACAGTTGGGCAGAGCTAGCGTAGATGTCACCGTGTAGACAGTGAGAGGGGAGAGCAGCCTTCCCCTCTCAGCTGTCACAGAAGTTCCAGCACAGTGCATTCTAGAACTCCTGCATTGGAGGTGACAGGTTCAATAAAGAGAACCTGTCACCTCCAAATGCTATCACACAGGGGCTTGTTAGACAATCAATAACCAATATTCAACACACCTTGTTACGCACTATCACGCAAAATCAGTCTTTTTTTAAATCATTCATGGTAGTGTTAAAGGAGAACTATGAGGTGAGTGCTTTTCACTCACCTCATAGTTCTAGCCGACCAGTGACAATGAGACTGTAGATCGGGAGGTGAGCGAACACATACCGGCATTCGCTCACCTCTCGATCCTGTCACAGATCTCTGCCGTGACAGGGGAGGGGCTGGATTCCCAGCGCGGACGGGGGAGTGGGCGGGTACAGCTGGCTCTGCCTCTAGATAGGCAAAGCCAGCTGTCAGTCACGCAGCTGGGCGGATCCCGGCACAATTGTCGGGATCTGCTGCGGCGGCTCAGTATACCGCGAGGCAGCAGCTTTCGGTATACTGCGGCGTCTCAGTATACCGCGAGCTACAGCTCGCGGTATACTGAGCCTAGGGTGACGGGAGGACGCTAGTTTGTGTCCTCCCGTTACCCTAAGGAGAACTATGGGGAAAAGCCTTAACCCCATAGTTCTCCTTTAAAACCGCCTCCTATGAGTGGATGAGTGCTATGGTTTTTCATAATCCAGGCTGTGAGTTCCTGGAAGAATTATTTGGTTGAAGATTTAGGGGCATAGATATTAGTGATGCTGACATCTAGAGAGGGGAGTTGTAGGTGGGCAGCAATTTTGTGCTCTATGTGATCTTTTTCTATGGATTTGAAATGGTAATTTATGTTTTTGTTGAAGAGGATAATAACCCTTGCTTTTCTTCCATCTGACGGGGATCCTACCACCCTTCCTACCCGTACTTTGTGCATGTGATGAAGTAGCAATGGAAAGATCAGAGCCTGCTGTTACAACCACTGCCCTATAATTATCACTGCCGGCTGCACTTTATTTAACATTTACCTATCAGGAGCTGTTTCTTTGTTTTTCCAATCCAAAATTGCATGTTTTTATTAATTATAATGTCAAGACCTACATTTAAACTAGGGCAGAACACCCAATAACAAAGATCAGATTTTTACTTTCCCTGTTTCTTGATGACATATATACTCCCTTGAAAATGTCATAACTTTTAATTCCTTTTCCTGACAAGCTTCCAACTTTATGATAATCAGATCATAATGTTGTCTATATGTTTTAAAGTTGTCCTGTTACCTGGCCTGGATTTTAGTGATACAGATGGCTGACAGATTTAAAGTGACCCTGTCCCTATACATAGTGTTATAAACCAAGCCTTAAATGCAAAAGAAAAGTGTGCATACTCATCTTTCCTGCTGACAGCGCCACCGGACATCACTCAGTGAGGGGGGGGCAGTAACACCGGTGGTGTGGAGGTCAGCAGGAGGAAGCAGTGGGAGCTGAGAAGGACCCAGGAGAATGACACTTTTCAAAGTGTCAGTTTCCTACTGGACTTCAGCAGATTTGCCAAAATTAAGCGTCATTTGGTGCCATGGGCAGCAGAAGGGTGAGCATGTTCTCTCTGCTTAGGAATCCAACCAAAACTTTTTGTTCTAGGTTTGGATAGAATGGAGAGAGGTACACTCACTGGAAACATCCACCCATATTATTTATCCTGCTGACCACTGTCACTGGGACAAAAAGTCTGGAGGAATTCAAAATATCAAATTATCTCGAGAAATAGAGTAGAAGGGAAACTTTCCATTGGGGACACCTGTTCCAGTGACAGATGTTCCCGTTTTCTCTTTTCTTGCACAGTTTGTTAAGCTGAGATCACTTATCTAACAATGTTGGCCTCATAAGAACAAGATTAGGTCAATAAGCGCTAAGGTTTGTCCACGCTGAGGGGTCTATTCACAAAGCTAGCCGAAGGATCAGCCGAAGCTTCGGATGATCCTTTGGCTAGCTTCGGCCCCCGGAGCCCTTCAGTTCAGTCGAACCGAAGGGCTGCTGTACGGGCTATTCACTGTGGTCCGTACAGCTGCCGAAGGCGTCCAAGTGGCTCAGCGGAGCCAAAGGCATATACTTTGGCTCGACTGAGCCGAAGTGACTGCCGAAGCGAGGCGAACGTAAGGCTGGCTGTACGCCTTGCAACTGACAGCAGGGTGGAGTCAGCCGTGATCTCACGGCTGGCTCCGCCCACTTGTAATGACAAATCAGCGTCAGCTCCGCCCAGTTGTTATTCATTGGCCGGGACCTGCTAGAAGACTTTAGCAGGTGCGGGCCAATAGGAAACAGTTGAGCCAAATTGTTTTTTTATAGCAAATCTTTTTTTATTTTTTTTATTTAACATTTATTTAAATTGTAAAAAATATTTGATATAATTGCTTTTCTGCTTGATATCACGGAGGTACAATGTTGAAATCAGCCGTACTGAGCTGTAGTGAATAGCCGAAAGGCGTTCGGCTCACTTTACTACGGCTTGGTTATTCACTTGGCGGCCTTTGGCAGCTTAGTGAATAACCCTCTAAGTCTCCTGTGGCTCTCATTCTCTGTCTCTTCAACTACTCGTTTTCCTTGGTGACCTCTATCTCTGCTGGTTTGGACTGTCTAGTACCATCCTCACTCCTGCAGTTGTGTTCTCATTCCATGTATGGAAAACTGAGAGGGGAGATGTAGAAAGGAGAAGGTCCAAGAAAAGGCTGTTGCATAGTACATATTTATCTATTTTCTGGAGTGGAGACTTCTACTTTCCCTGGGCTCTTTTTTCATCTGCTATCTTATGTAACATATAATCAGAATATTTTGACACCAGGTGTAAATTTACCTGCAAAGAGAATGGTTCACCAGTGAAATCCTTCCTCCACCACAGCCCACCGCTCAGCATGTACACATACACCCCAGGGAACATGCACTACCAACCAAACCTCTTACCTTCCGTTAAGATCATGGCAGTCCTCTCTTTTTTTTTTTATCTGTGCAGCTTTTGGGACTTTTCACCCCTCTCCTGTGTGTACAGGGTCTTGTACCTCTTACCCCTCTCCTTTGTTTGCAGCTCCTCAGACCTTTTAAACCCCTCCTGAGTGTGAAGCTCCTCAGACCTCATTCTAGAATGTATGACTTCTCAGACCACTTATTCTCATGGGCGGGCAATTTTTATTTATTTTTGCTGCTGCAGCTTGTTTTTACTCTAGGGAGCAAGGAATAGATGACTCATCTAGTCATTACTTCCTTTACTCTCCCCTGCCTCTGATGTAAGAGGATGTAAACATGTGATTGCTGTAATAACCAATCAAAGTGATCACAGGACACGGAGCCAGTCCAATCGGCTGTGTCTAAAGACGCTGTTCTCAGCTGTCTAATGACAGCGGAGCAGCGGCTGCAGTGGCCACAGCTTTGCATATGTACACATTCATGGGAGGATGTACAGGTACTCCCGGAACTATGCGACAACGGACTGGCCATTTTGATACAGTGGCCAGTCCACAAGCGGTTAATAAACCGTCAACACAGTGTGCACAAAAACACTTCAAAACCACAAACCCACTTGGAAGAGGGAGAGACAAAGGCAGTTTTCATAAAGAAATAAAAATTGGAGTGCACTATATCAGAGACAACAGCCAGAAATACTGTCCAGACTCAATGCACGACCTGTTACATTTTTACTTGGTCACAATGTAAGGTGGAGAGATGAGGTGAGTTTTATAGTGAAATAAAGATTAGAGTGTATTATGTCAGAAACGGCAGCCAGAAATATTGACACGATGCACATCATGTAAGAGTTGTAACTAGGCAAGAGTGAGAGATGAGCCAGGTTTTATTGTGAAATACACTTTTAGAGTGTATTATTTTTGAGACAAAGGCCAGAAATATTGTTCAGACACCATAGTCAGAATAGAGGCACTTGGAATAGGCCACATTTTAAAAAGGAAACACAGCATGCAGCATTTCATCCCAAAAATACACATTTAAGTGTGTGTATGTATGTCACAGAAAAAAGGTAGAAATATCTACCGCACAGACTACATAGATATAGATAGCATTGCAGGAGTTGAAGTAGGCTGCATTTTAAAACTGACATAATGCATGCACCTGTTCAGGCCAAACATACACAATAAAACATATTTTCTAGACTAACAAAAGGGAAGGATATTGTGCACGCTGCATAGGTATTATTTAGCTACAATTTCTTGTAGGCCTCATTGTCTAAACCACTGTTAGGAACATGTCTAGTGACCCTATGCCTGTCACAACCTCCCAGCTCCTTCTGGTGGTTGCTTGTTGCCACTAGACTTATCCCAGTCTTCTTGTCAGGTTTGGGCTGATTAATGCCCTGGCCCCGCCCCTTCCTGATCCGACATCGCTTTGTCGCCCTGGCCTCGCCTTGCCCCTTCCTGCTGCTTCACCTCGCCCCCTCCTGCAGCTCCTACTCCTCTGCGGCTTCCGACTCCTCCACCGCCGCCTCCTCCGCTCGGCTGCCTAACTGTTTTGGGGCGGGATTTTTGCCGCCTCCCTGAAAACTGCCGCCCAGGGCAAATGACTCGCGGCAGATACGCCCCTGGGTCTAAGGTCCCTGAGTCATCACGTCCTATACACGGTGAGTGTAGTGAGGATGCCCCTACTACACTGGGCGGCAGTCCCTGAAAACTGCCGCCCAGGGCAAATGCCTCGCGGCAGATACGCCCCTGTGTCTAAGGTCTCTGAGTCATCACGTCCTATACACGGTGAGTGTAGTGAGGATGCCGAGGGACATACCATCGCTCCAGCGGAGAAGACAGGGTGGAGGGAGTGCTGCAACAGCCGGCCAGATCCAAAGTTCTGGTGAATATAACTTTTTTTTTTACGTAGACACAAATTAAGACTTAACCCTTGCACTTCGGGGGTAGCCCCACTGCAAGGGTTAAGGTGTATTTTCCCGGAGTTCTGCTTTAATATCTAAACCGGGACGTTGCTCCTTTCTAATCTATAAATCACTGCATCTTAATACTAATAAGATCAAAGGTGATATGGAAATGATATTTCAAATTCAAGGTGAAGAAATTATTGATGTCTCCCGGTCTGGTTATCTACCTGCACGGGGCTAAGAGTACAATATTTGACACCAAAGTCTCTATTTCATTTTAGATAAGAAAGGGCAATCAGAGAAAGGGAGCCTGTGCGCTTCATCCTCTGCAGATTATGATTTAAGACGTAACCAAGAGGTCTTCAAATCCTGCAAAGATTTATAAATCTCATGGTATAGACACATACTGTATATTTCACAGAGAAATTATCTAATGGGAAATAAATACCATTGTTCATGAAACACTGCCATCTAGTGGAAGTTAAAAATTCATTCAAGTCCCTTAAAAGAGAACTGTGGGGCAACCTTGTTATCCCATAGTTCTCTTAATGGTCATGAACTATACTAACCTCCTCCCGTGACCCAAAGCTCAGTATATCGCGAGCTACGGCTCGCGGTATACTGAGACCGCCGCATCTGGGACGGATCCTGACAATGCTGTTGAGATCCACCCAGCTGCGTGAGTGACAGCTGACTCTGCCTATCTAGAGGCAGAGCCAGCTGTGCCTGCCCCGTCCGTTCCTCCAGTCAGCGCTGGAGGATCGGAGCGGGGAGGGGGGGAATCCCTGTGGGGTGCCGTGACTGACAGTCACCGCTCTCTGCAGGGAGATTAACAAGAAGTGAGCGAGCGACAGTATGCGTTCGCTCACTTCCCGATCTATTGAGCCGACGTGTGACAGTTTAATTGTTACATGTCGTCTCGAACTATAAGCCTGAGTGATTTTCACTCACCTCATAGTTCTCCTTTAACTATTAAGAATAATGTATCTTATTCGTGTATCACTCGGCTGTAGATCCTCAAATCATCTCTGAATTGGTGCTGACACTGTCCTTCCTTCTGGAGGGTGGCTATTTTTATTCCCCATGGTTCCTGTGTGTCTTCTAAATTAGTCACTGCTCCAAGCTCACTCCCGTGGAATATAAACGCATGTATACCCAAATGCTTTTTTATTATGTTTAAAAATGTGAATAAAGTTTATTGCTTTTAAATATCAGGAGTTTAATGGGTAACCTTAGCTTACAGCCCCTGTGTGAAAGCAATACATTTAAGTGGGGGAACAAATAGCATTAAAGTAAAAAATAATAAAATAAACAAAAATATAAACAAAAATTAAAACCAACTCCGCAACCCCAGCCAATCTGCACAATTGTAATTAGGGATGAACCAATACAGGTACTAGTATATTATCTGTGCCGATACCGAGTATTTGGGCGAGTACTTGTACTCGCCCAAATGCTCCCGATGCCTATCCCAATGCCAGAACTTCCGGTATCAGGAAGTCAGGCAGCGAGTCATTTAATGCCGGCTGGTTCCATGCTCCCTTGTCACTTGGTAACGAGGGAGCATGGAGCCGGCTTCCCAGCCAATTAGTAAGCAAGGCAGCGTGTAATGACCCGCCACCCGGCTTTGTCATTGGTCGGGAAGCTGGATAATCAGAAAGCCAGGCAGTGAGTCATTACCTGAACCCTGACTTCATGATTAGCCAGAAAGCCGGCTCCATGCCTATGGGAATGTTTGGTCATTCTTCCAGAAGCACATTTGTGAGGGCAGGTACTGATTTTGGATGAGAAGGCCGGGCTCGCAGTCTCCGCTCTAATTCATCCCAAAGGTGTTCTATCGGGTTGAGGTCAGGACTCTGTGCAGGCCAGTCAACTTCCTCCACCCCAAACTCGCTCATCCATGTCTTTATGGACCTTGCTTTGTGCACTGGTACGCAGTCATGTTGGAACAGGAAGGGACCATGTTCCCACAAAGTTGGGAGCATGAAATTGTCCAAAATGTCTTGGTATGCTGATGTCTTAAGAATTCCCTTCACTGGATCTAAGGGGCCAAGCCCGACCCCTGAAAAACAACCCCACACCATAATCCCCCTCCACCAAACTTTACACTTGGCACAATGCAGTCAGGCAAGTACCGTTCTCCTGGCAACCACCAAATCCAGACACGTCCATCGGATTGCCAGACAGAGAAGCGTGATTCGCAACTCTAGAGAACACGTCTCCACTTCTCTAGAATCCAGTGGTGGCGTGCTTTACACCACTGCATCTGACGCTTTGCATTACACTTGGTGATGTAAGGCTTGGATGCAGCTGCTCGGCCATGGAAACCCATTCCATGAAGCTCTCTACGCACTGTTGTTGTGCCAATCTGAAGGCCACACGAAGTTTGGAGGTCTGTAGCTACTGACTCTGCAGACAGTTGGCGACTTCTGCGCACTGTGTGCTTCAGCATGCGCTGGCCTACCTCTGTCATTTTACATGGCCTACCACTTCATGGCTGAGTTGCTGTTGTTCCCAGTTGCTTCCACTTTGTTATAATACCACTAACAGGTGACCGTGGAATATTTAGTAACAAGGAAATGTCACGGATGGACTTATTGCAGGTGGGAACCTATCGCGGTACCACGCTTGAATTCACTGAGCTCCAGAGAGCGACCCATTCTTTCACAAATGTTTGTAGAAGCGTCTGCATGCTGAGGTGCGTGGTTTTATACACCTGTGGCCATGGAGGTGATTGGATTTGGGGGGAGTGTCCCAATACTTTTGCCAATATAGTGTATTACTAAAGCTGAGGCTCCCAGGCCCGAATAGCATTTGGGATCTCCAGAATGCAATTTGGAAATTCGGACTCCCGATGCCATTCGGGTCTAGGAGATTCAGCTTTAGTATTAATATCTGTATATAATTGTCTGTGGTATTTGCAACGAATATTCGTAAACTCATCCGAAACTAACGAAATTCAGATTTCGATAGAATCCGAAACCCGAACCGAATTGAATTTCGGATCCGAATACCCAAATAACGAAAATATCCGAACCAAATTTTTCCGCAGCTTACATGTCTAGAATTGTGTATCAGCGAGTACCAGAGAAAAAATATCGGTACTCGTACTCAAAACCGAAAAACCGGTATCAGTGCATCCCTAACACTTGACATGTTTGGTATCTATGTACCCAACATGACCCCATCTTTTATTTTTTGCATTCTCATTAAAATATATTTTAGTGTTTTTTCCTTAAAAATAAAAAGAATTTATTTTTTATTTATTTCGCCTCTGCGAAATATTATTATTCAGGATTTTCTATAGCGCCAACAGTTTGCGCAGCGCTTTACAATATAAGGAAGATATTACAATCACAATACAATTCAAGACAAGATGGTAAGGAGGGCACTGCCCCTGAGGGCTTACAATCGACAAGGGAGAGGGGATGTTTGGGGGGTTTAAAGTCATTTTCTATCCAAAAAAATCAGATTTTAACATATGTGAAAATTGAAAAAATTGTTCTGGTGGTTCATAGACGATATAATGGATTGATGGAATAGTTCAGGGCTGGGCAACCGCGGCACTCCGGCTGTTTTGGAACAGGTATTGCAAGACTGAGCTTTACGGGCATGACTCCCAGAGACAAAGGCATGATGGGGGTTGTTGTTTAAGCACAGCTGGGGTGCAGAGGCTGCCTTCCCCTGGAACACAGTATAAGAATGATTTTATTTGCATTTCGCTGCCTTGCGGTCACACCATAGGGAAGTGAAACCGAAAAGCTCTCCATTTATAAGTCTACATACCACAGACATTTATTTGAGGCAGTATGAGGGGCTGAGGGCTGATGTCATACAGTTGCAATGAGCATCAGGCACACAAATTCTTGATGCTGAAAGAACTCGGTGACCAAAGTTGGCGTGCTAAAAAAGCAGCGACATGTATCCAACATACCAGCAAAAAAGGGGGAAGTGACTTTAGATAGTCTAGAGCAGGGGTAGGCAACCACCATCCCTCCAGCTGTGGTGACACTACAAATCCCAGCATGCATCTGTCTGAGATGTGGGGTGTTCTGTCAGTGAATAGTATTTTTTTAGGGAAAGGGGGGGTGTTCTGTCAGCGAATGGCTTTCTTTAGGGGAATGAGGGTTTTTTTTGTTGGAGGGGGGTGTTCTGTCAGTGAATGTTTTTTGCGGGGGTGAGGGGTGTTCTGTCAGTGAATGGTTGTTGGGGGGGGGGATGAGGGGGGTTCTGTCAGTGAATGGTTGAGAGCAGGGGTAGGCAACCACCATCCCTCCAGCTGTGGTGACACTACAAATCCCAGCATGCATCTGTCTGAGATGTGGGGTGTTCTGTCAGTGAATAGTATTTTTTTAGGGAAAGGGGGGGTGTTCTGTCAGTGAATAGTATTTTTTTAGGGAAAGGGGGGGTGTTCTGTCAGTGAATAGTATTTTTTTAGGGAAAGGGGGGGTGTTCTGTCAGTGAATAGTATTTTTTTAGGGAAAGGGGGGGTGTTCTGTCAGTGAATAGTATTTTTTTAGGGAAAGGGGGGGTGTTCTGTCAGTGAATAGTATTTTTTTAGGGAAAGGGGGGGTGTTCTGTCAGTGAATAGTATTTTTTTAGGGAAAGGGGGGGTGTTCTGTCAGTGAATAGTATTTTTTTAGGGAAAGGGGGGGTGTTCTGTCAGTGAATAGTATTTTTTTAGGGAAAGGGGGGGTGTTCTGTCAGTGAATAGTATTTTTTTAGGGAAAGGGGGGGTGTTCTGTCAGTGAATAGTATTTTTTTAGGGAAAGGGGGGGTGTTCTGTCAGTGAATAGTATTTTTTTAGGGAAAGGGGGGGTGTTCTGTCAGTGAATAGTATTTTTTTAGGGAAAGGGGGGGTGTTCTGTCAGTGAATAGTATTTTTTTAGGGAAAGGGGGGGTGTTCTGTCAGTGAATAGTATTTTTTTAGGGAAAGGGGGGGTGTTCTGTCAGTGAATAGTATTTTTTTAGGGAAAGGGGGGGTGTTCTGTCAGTGAATAGTATTTTTTTAGGGAAAGGGGGGGTGTTCTGTCAGTGAATAGTATTTTTTTAGGGAAAGGGGGGGTGTTCTGTCAGTGAATAGTATTTTTTTAGGGAAAGGGGGGGTGTTCTGTCAGTGAATAGTATTTTTTTAGGGAAAGGGGGGGTGTTCTGTCAGTGAATAGTATTTTTTTAGGGAAAGGGGGGGTGTTCTGTCAGTGAATAGTATTTTTTTAGGGAAAGGGGGGGTGTTCTGTCAGTGAATAGTATTTTTTTAGGGAAAGGGGGGGTGTTCTGTCAGTGAATAGTATTTTTTTAGGGAAAGGGGGGGTGTTCTGTCAGTGAATAGTATTTTTTTAGGGAAAGGGGGGGTGTTCTGTCAGTGAATAGTATTTTTTTAGGGAAAGGGGGGGTGTTCTGTCAGTGAATAGTATTTTTTTAGGGAAAGGGGGGGTGTTCTGTCAGTGAATAGTATTTTTTTAGGGAAAGGGGGGGTGTTCTGTCAGTGAATAGTATTTTTTTAGGGAAAGGGGGGGTGTTCTGTCAGTGAATAGTATTTTTTTAGGGAAAGGGGGGGTGTTCTGTCAGTGAATAGTATTTTTTTAGGGAAAGGGGGGGTGTTCTGTCAGTGAATAGTATTTTTTTAGGGAAAGGGGGGGTGTTCTGTCAGTGAATAGTATTTTTTTAGGGAAAGGGGGGGTGTTCTGTCAGTGAATAGTATTTTTTTAGGGAAAGGGGGGGTGTTCTGTCAGTGAATAGTATTTTTTTAGGGAAAGGGGGGGTGTTCTGTCAGTGAATAGTATTTTTTTAGGGAAAGGGGGGGTGTTCTGTCAGTGAATAGTATTTTTTTAGGGAAAGGGGGGGTGTTCTGTCAGTGAATAGTATTTTTTTAGGGAAAGGGGGGGTGTTCTGTCAGTGAATGGTTGTTGGGGGGGTTGATTATCAGCCATAGACTATGGTTGGTTAATACGATCAGAGCGCATGTCATGTGTTTAGATGTGTTGCCTCTGACTTCTATGGGCTCCCCAACACGTTAAGTCTCCATTCACACATAGGCGTACCCGGGACACACCTTGCGGCTCCGTGCGTTTTCTTTCCGCATTTGCCGCGTGTCTCCATTGGTTTCAATGGCTTCCAGTGTGCACGACAAGCACAGAAAAGTAGCTCATGTAGAAAAATCTGTGATGCGCATGATGCATTTTTAGCATGTGTAAAAGACGCACCACTTTTCGGCTCCGGTTGGGGTGCCATTAACTAGTAATTTTCCCAAAATGTCTAGGTGTGAATGGGGTGTAAGCACAGAGATGTGACCAGACTATTATGGGATATAACGACGCATGCATTATGATCCGACACTTGGGGTCTTTTGGACCTCCAGCATCACCCTAAAGAGTACCTGCCACCACCATCTGCTATCTCATGGGAGGCTTGTAAGCCCCTCTATGTGATAGCAATTAAAGTAAAGTAATAATAAATAAATAACAGTTTTTAAAATTAACATTAAATAAAATAAATCTAAAAATAATTTACAAATGTTTTTTAAAGCCCCCCATCCCTGCGAGCGCGTCGCCACATAAACACGCATCGGGTGCGCCTATGTATGAAAACGACGAATGCGCTACACATGTTGGGTATCGTCGCCAGTGGTGATTCTAGGAACAATTTATAGGTGGGGCACATAAGATACCACAGTCAAAATGGGGGGGGCACTAATAATTTTCAACACTAAATCATACCACTGAAAAAACTAAAGAAGTATATATACTGTAAATAAGATTACAAAATACGAGAGTAATGCGGTATGCGGTGATACCTTTTTATTGTACTAGCCTAATACTTAGAAGACAAGCTTTCAAGAGTTTTTCTTTCTGAAGGTATTTTTAAGTCTGAAGGTATTGCTTCAGACTTGAGAAAGAGAGGAAAACTCTCAAAAGCTTTTCTTTATAGTTTAAAGCAATTTCAGCAAACACCAGGGCTGTGTAAATAATCACCTATGTAACACAGCGATAGAGGACTACAAACCGCAGCAATACATTATACAGTAATGCAGAATAATACCACCAGCTATAGAGGACTACAAATCCCAGCAAAACATAGAGCAATGCAGAATAATAGTATATACATTTGCCACATACTCTGTGCTGCTGCTCTACTCTAAGGTTCTGGCCTAATGTATTGGGCAGAGCTTGTCAGGAGGGGTGGGGAGGGTCTTAGTAAGGGGTGATGTGCGGGTGGCAGAAGCGCTGTAAGCAGGCATTGCGTGGCTACCCAGAAGGCTGCCGCAAGGTCCCCAGCAAGTTCCGGACCTAAAGGTGGCCATACACCCTACAATTATCTGCAGATTTTCTAGTCAGATGGAAAAGGTGCAACAGATTCCTCCATTTACACTTAACTGTGTGGATGGAGGAATCTCCACCTGGTCCAATCCGTTGCACTTTTTCCCTCTGACCACAGAAAATCTGCTGATAATTGTTAGGTGTATGGACACAATTTGAAAAATGGAAGTGCTGGTATCAGTTTTTAGTATTGGGACAGAGGTCAGTTATAACACAGAGTGCATTGGTCAATAATGTATCGCAGGGTGCGGAGGTCAGTAATGTAATGCAAAGTGCAGAGGTCAGTAATGTAACGCAGAGTGCGGAGTTCAGTAATGTAACGCAGAGTGCGGAGTTCATTAATGTAACGCAGAGTGCGGAGGTCAGTAATGTAACGCAGAGTGCGGAGGTCAGTAATGTAACACAAAGTGCGGAGGTCAGTAATGTAACGCAGGGGACGGAGGTCAGTAATGTAACGCAGAGTGCGGAGGTCAGTAATGTAACGCAGAGGGCGGAGGTCAGTAATGTAACACAAAGTGCGGAGGTCAGTAATGTAACGCAGGGGACGGAGGTCAGTAATGTAACGCAGAGGGCGGAGGTCAGTAATGTAACACAAAGTGCGGAGGTCAGTAATGTAACGCAGGGGACGGAGGTCAGTAATGTAACGCAGAGGGCGGAGGTCAGTAATGTAACACAAAGTGCGGAGGTCAGTAATGTAACGCAGGGGACGGAGGTCAGTAATGTAACGCAGAGGGCGGAGGTCAGTAATGTAACACAAAGTGCGGAGGTCAGTAATGTAACGCAGGGGACGGAGGTCAGTAATGTAACGCAGAGTGCGGAGCTCAGTAATGTAACGCAAAGTGCAGATGACAGCAATGTAACGCAAAGTGCGGAGAACAGCAATGTAACGCAAAGTGCGGAGAACAATGGTGTAAGATAGAAAGGGGCTTACAGTTTTAATGTACTAGATCATGTGCTCTGTCATGCCCTCTTCTTCCTCTCCGGGTAGTGGGTAGTGGGTGGGGGGGAACAGCGATGTTTCTCCCATGTGAAGCCCCAAGCAGCCTTGATGCGTCTTATCTGTCCCTACTCTGCTAAAATACATGAGCAGCCAATGGCAGTGCTGCACTCTCTCTCTTAGCCAATAGCAGCTGGGGTGGGCGGAGGAAGATACAAGTGGTTGCCGACTGCCGAGGAGCCCGTACAAGGGTCTCAAACTCAATTTAGTCGGGGGCCACTGGACACATTTTTTAGTCCCGTGGGGGCCGCTACTATATACGGTACCAGTGTTAATGTCTGTACATGTTACAAGCGGCAACTGTCACCCATTCAAATTAATGATTGGGTGACAGCCGCTGCATGTAAACGCCTGCACACCGCATGTAATCATATGTGAAAGGATTACATGCAGTTAGGAATCTG
>NW_017308686.1:72292-85613 GCF_000935625.1 Nanorana parkeri
AGCACACATAATATACTCCTCACTCACGGACACACACAATTTTTAACCTGGGCATGTTGGGTATCTATTTACCTGTTGTAACCTCATCTTTTATATATTATTTTATTGTGTTTTGGGGCATTTAAGTACATTTTTCACTACATTTTGGGGTTTGATAAGGTGTTGCCCTAATATCGTGCAACATAAAAATTTGCAACAGCCACCATATTTCTCTACAGGGTCTTGGCTTTCAGAAAATATATAATGTTTCAAGGTTTTAAGTAATTTTCAGGCCTAAAATGTGGAATATAACATGGGTGCAAATAAAAAAGAAATAAAGGCCTCAGTCATGAAGGGGTTAAAGAACGCCAGGATTTTTTAAAAACTTTACCCGATCACCTATCTCCCCCTCTGCTCTGGCTGTGGTATGTCTTTGGCATCCTCACACCTAATGCAGGTGAATTAGACTTAATGACATCACTGGTCAACACCACTGCAGCCCAGGGGGGAGAAGAGGCTGCAGGGACGGGTCTATCAGTCAGGCAGGACCATGGATCATGTATTTCTTTTTTATTTTCTCACCCCAAACAGAATGAGCAGTTAACCCTTGTAATGCACAGACAGCCCCACTGAAAGGGTTAATGTTTATGAATCCCGGAGTTATTCTTTAACATGCAACAGTGTAAATGGCCCCCAAAACACGCTGTGCACAGCTCATGCCAAATCGGATTAGAGAGCTCGTTCACTAATGATCGGTGTGCGGACATCAGATCCGCCTGTGACACTCATCATGATACAACTCCTCTAACTTTCCTCCATGCTCCCGTCCCACCGTGACGTCACCAAATCCTGGAGCGCAGGGCAGCCACGCCCCGAAATCCCGTCACCCGGCGCCAGCCAATCAGTTTCTCCCAGCTCGCTCACACAGGGGGAGGGTAGGGGAGAGTCACCCGCGGCTGCGCTACCCGGCCTCCCCTGATTGGCTATATTAACGCCGGAGCTCAGGGAGGAACCAATAGGCATTGGCCACGGCGGAAGGTGAGAGTGTAGCTCCGAGGTGCTGGGAAGAAGACGGGCAGACGCCGGTGCACACAGCGGACGGAACACAGCGGGAGGATGGCGAAAGGAGCGCTACTGGGTGAGAGGCTTCGGAGCGTATATACTGCGTGTGTGTGCGCGCGCAATGTGTGCTGTATGTATGTGAGCCAGTCCATCCTTCTCCGTCCTGTCCCCGGGTCATGGATGACAGGCATTGTCACTGCCAGCTCGGGGGCTTTGGAATGTATATTATGCACACATACATGCATCTCTGTCTCTCTCTCTCCTCTGTCTCTCTCTGTCTGTATATACGTGTGTATGTGTGTGTGTATGTATGTATGTATGTATATATATATATATATATATTCACACTAGTGTGTGTATTTAGGAATGTTGCTAACATTAAAGAGGACCTATGCTTTTATTTTTTATTAAAAATATTTTTACATTTTGTTTTCAATGTATTTTAAGATTTTGTTTTTTGGTAAATATTTTTTAAAATGTATTTTATTTTTAAAGCCCATCTCTGGTCCAACCAGAAGTTTCCCCTTGCGGTGGGGCTGTCTATGGCACTGCAAGGGTTAAGTGTTCGTTGCCTAGGGAACAGGAAATATCGGTTTTACTTACCTGATCCTTTCTCCGGGGTGGGCTGCTAGACTGGTCTGCGCAGCCTCTTCTCCCCTTAGGAACGCTGATGTCATCACACCTAATTAAGGTTTCTGTAGACCTGCATCAGATGTGAGGATGTTGAGGGACATTCCACCAGCCAAAGTTGAACTCTGGGGGAGCGGGGATCAGGGAAAAAAGCCTTATTCTGGTCCCCCAGCCATAAATGAGCTGTTAACCCTTGCCCGGGGGTTAGCAGCCCCCACTGCCGGGGTAGTTTTTTTTGGCATGCTCGGAGGTAGGCTTTACCTACTTATTATATTTTTCTTTCTTGGGTGCAGCCTTTCTTTCTTGGGTGCAGCCATCTCCTCCAGGTAGGCAAAATTGTATTGGTCTCTCACACACCGCTGCAATACTCATGGAGGTTTGGGCGCAAGCTACAGAAACTGCGCATTTGTGATGCATCATCAGGGGGCCGGCTGCGCAAACGCACACAGACAGCCATCTCCTGATGATGTAAGTGAAGGAGATAATGGCATGGTGGCCCCAACGCGCGGTGGTAGATTGCAGCAGGACAACATTGGGAGAACCCAGCAAACAACATAAGGGGGGGAAATGGGTTGAGTTTTTTTTCTTCAAAGAATAAATCTATGTTCAGACCAAGTGCACCTATTCTTTGTGCCCAGATCAGACCCCACCCCACCCTACCCCTCCATAGCTGTATACCTGCCCAGATCCAGCCTGCGGCCTCCCGTGTTTGTTTACATCCACCATTGCAGTCCTCTCCCAGCAGGGAGACCAGCACCATAGAAGTCTGTGGGGTTCTACAGCACAGGCAAAGAGAGGAAGGACCTGTGGCATGGGATGTAAACAAACACAAGAGGACACCCCCCGGATCTGTTGGGTCATGGAAAGGAGGTCAAAGAGAATAAGTGCCCTTTTGAAGTGTAGCTGCTCTCTTAAGGGGACCTTCACCCTCCCGTGCCAAAACAATCCTGAAGTTTTATGATGCCCGTCCCCCTGAATTTCGGAAGACCAAATATACCTCCAAGGCCTTCTATTCCAGGGTTGTCCTAATCTCCCCTGCAATTCCCATAGTGCACTTCTTCTCTTCTTCATCAGATTACTGATAATGCGGCGTGAGTTCTCGCACATGCGCACTTTCTTCGAGCGTGAGTTTGGGGATTTGTTGCCTTCTGGGGATATGGGATGTGGGTATCCTGGAAGGTGCTAGATGAGAATGGAGGAAGGAGAAGGTACAAACAAAAGGGGGCAAAATTGTAGCGAACTATATAATGTCGGCCTTTAATATTGTGAAAGGGGTGGGGGCAGTGGGGTGGTGGTTGGAATGGAGGATAGTGCGTTTTTAGGGCGAAGGCCCTCTTTACGTAATCTGTAGCTTCCCATGAAGACATCTTGCATTGCATCCTGTCTTCCCTCCTGAGATTGCCAATTTAGTGAGAGGAATGTCTCTAGAGGGATTACTGCTCAACTATCAGTCCTTGAGCTGATTCATAAAAGCTGAAAGCAACGTGGAACCGATTCTCGGGGTGGAAAGTCGTCTTCCTAAAGGTGCCCATACACTGCTCGATTCTCGTACGAGAATCGCGGGAAATCCCGCGATCCTACGAGAATCGAGCAGTGTGAACGGAGACGTGCGACCGTTTCTACTGTACGGTCGCACGTCTTCTGTCGAACCAGCATATTCGAAAACCAGCCGGGAATCGTACGATTCTCGGCTGGTTAGAACGGTGCTCGGAAGACAAATGCTGAACGGGCCGGTGTGCGCATGCGCACACTGCCCATTCAGCATTGCGGTCATCGGAAGCCCGCCCCTCAGGGGGGCGGGCTTGCGATGATCGAGAGTGCGATCTGCCTGTCCAAGATAGGCAGATCGTACGTTTTTTTTAATCCCTTTACAACCATCGCAAGACTAAGGTCTTGCGATGGTTGTACAGTGTATGGCCACCTTTTAGATTGAGGATGTTGTGTTTGCTAGGGGGAAGCCAGTCCACATTTTCATAAATCCTCCCCAGGGCATGGGGTGGTTGCAGAAGAGAGGACCATGTGGCCTCTAGTCTCATTCTGCTAGGCTGAGCTATCTGGATACATCATTCCAGACTCAGTGGAAGCTTTGCCTTATGTTTCCAATAGGGATGCGCCAATACCGTTTCTCTGTATAGCGTACGAGTACTTTTTTTTTCGTACTCACCGAATACCAATACCTGAAATCCCATTAAGGAAGCCGAGCGGCATGTAATGACTCGCCCCCCAGCTTTTTTTGATTAGCCAGGAAGCTGTGGCGAGTTATTACCCTCCCTCTGGCTTCCTGATTAGCCAGAAAGCCAGCTCCATGCACCTTCGTCCCCAGGTGACAAGGAAGCATGAAGCCGGCTTTCTGGCCAATCAGGAAACCAGGCAGCGTGTAATGACTCGCCGCCCAGCTTCCTGATTAGCCAGCTTCCCAACCAATCAGGAAGCCAGGCGGCGAGTCATTACACGCTGCCTGGTTTCCTGATTGGCCAGAAAGCCGGTTCCATGCTCACTCCTCACACACATTGCAGCTGGGACAGATGGATAATACTTCTCAATGGTCTGTCAGCGCTCGCGTGTGACTTTCGGCGAAACTAGCGCTAAAGTTCTCTCCCCGTACAAACCAATCGCAGAGATCGCTCCTCCCTGACGTAAGAGCGGACACCAGCCACTGACAGCTACAGCCTACAGTGCCAATAGAGGACAGCCAGCCAATAAGAGTTCTCTGAGCTCCTTTCCCCACTTCCGGATGAGGCACAAAGGGTGCCGGTAATTGTAGTGTGGCAGTGCTATGGCTTCTCTCTCTTGCTGCGCCGTGCTGTGTATTGACTTGGCTTCAATAGAGACACTTCTGGCTGAGGAGAGTCACTCGGTGAGATGTTGTATCGCCACCAAGTAACGAGGGAGCATGGAGCCGGCTTCCCAGCCCGACTTCCTGAAACCAGAAGTTCCGGTATTGGGATAGGCATCTGGAGCATTTGGGAGAGTACGAGTACTCGCCGAAATACTCGGTGATTGATACCGATACTACTATCAGTGCATCCCTACTTTTTCACACAATGCTTTCAAAACTGTCTGTTGCCAGGTATGTCCAGTAACACATTTAGGAGTACAGATCCTTTATTGAAAAGGGTAATTTGCTGATCAATTCCCACTTGGCAGAGCCTTGTATCTGGTTCCTAGGGTGGAACCTCAGAGATGATGCTCACACGGTCCATCAAGATAAGATTTACCAGTCTTTTGACTTTATGGATATAAAGCTTAACAGAGCAGCAACTGCACATGTACATCATTTACAATAGTTTTTATTGGAAAATGGACATGGAAAGATTTATCCATACAAAAACTGAGAAGTTCCCGTCCTCTGTAATCAAAATTCAGACTTCTGAAGATCACACATTTTCTTAAAACAGGCTGAACCTCTATTTGTCTCTCTACCCCATGCACAAAATACATGCTTGCAGCAGACCCCAGTTTCCTTCCCGATCATATAGGCCTTGAGAACTTCCAGTCTTTGCTGCCTTCTCGAAAAAACTTGAAGACCCCCAAATCTCAAGAATGATAAGACCACTTATGTGTCCATCCTAACTCCTGGTGATCAGTCACAAATCACCTGGTGTACGTCTATACTAGGGCTGGACCAATCAGAGGATTTGTTTTTAACCTACAATGCAGATTTCAATTTTTCACCGGAAGCAACCTCCAAGTAGTGAAAATTGTGCTTCCTGCTCTTGGATATCATTGCTTAGGGCATCCTTGGGTGTGACTAGGTTTTGCTTTCTCCTCACACAGTTGTTGTGAACTTGGATAATGAATCATCAAACTGTCATGTCCTGATTTGCATTGGTAAACATAGCAAGCAATCGCTATCCCGTACAGTATAGACCCCGCTTGGGGGCAGACGCACCGTGTGCCGACTGCCCATCTTCAAGAGGGCCCTATGGGACCTAGACCTAGGCAATCCTCACATCGAGGGCAGAGGAGAACTGGAAGGCAGTTTTTCAGGATAGCTGAACTTTTCGAACACCTCCTCCACTTCCTGCCTCATGGGCACTGACGATAATGATTTCCCCATCTTCTTGATACCTTTGGGGTAGGACATGATGGGGGTGTCTCGGTCTAGGACTTCACAACAGCAACTCTTTGCCTGCTTCTAACTATATACTGCAAATAAATGTTTTAATTTGGGCATATAAATAAATGGGAGGTGGAATTTTTCTGACCACCATTATGTGGTTGCTGGCTATACACTGCATGAACTTCCCATGAACTGGGAGGATGTGCATGCTTGTACCTACATGCTTGTAGGAGGGTGAACACTATGCAGACATTTAGGTGGGAGGTACATTAACAACTGGACAAAAATAATCTATTACTGATTAACTGTCCCCTGCCAAGAATGGTCAGACAGGAGATGTCTACGATGGTCCTTTATGGTCTACAGCAGGGGTAGCAAACCTCCGGCCCTCCAGCTGTGGTGGAACTACAAATCCCATGAGGCATTGCAAGATTCTCACAGCCACAGTCATGAACTCCCGAATAGAGATGCATCATGGGACTTGTAGTTTCACCACAGCCGGAGGTTTGCTACCCCTGGTCTACAGACATACACTTGATGACCCAACGTTCCACGGATTGCGCAGATGTTTTCTGAAGCTTGAAGGATTTGTTGGCATTTAATACTCCCTTTTTGTCATAACTTGTAGCTTTGCTACCGTTTCCAAAAAATATATATTCACACCAAAGCTCAACACTAGAGTAGGTAGGTGCTCCATGTTATGTCTACAGGTGTGCTAGGGGCATTAGATTGTGAGCCCTTCACGGGGTAGGGACATTGTGAATGGATGAATGTTCTCTGTAAAACACTGCTGAATATTTATTTTATTGCTGAGGAAATGGAGTCTGACTGGTTATTGAATGCAATTGCTGTTGGTGTGTTGTATAAATAAAGCCCAAAATGAGCCTGATGCACAGCAACTTCCTGTTAAATTTATAGTCCAAAGCTGAAATCTTGGTTCACTTGGCAAAACATTTTTTTTGAATGACAAAGAAACCTTCAAGCTGAAAGCTTCATACTAGAGCATTTTTTTCCAAACTCTTTTTGAATAGAATATGCCTTGAAATCATTTACTGGTCCTCGGGAACACCTGCCAAAAAGTTTATCTACAGCTCACTGCATCAGCATGAGCATTTTTGCTCCGTGGGAAGAAGGACCCCCTCCTTATGTTGTTGGTCAGTGGGCAGGAGGGACCTCTCTTACATTGGTGGGCAGGAGGGACCTCCTCACAGACTGCTAAAAAGATCATTAGTATCAGTGGTCACTTACCTGAGAGACGGGAGTAAGTGCTCCACTGATTCATAGCACTGCCTCTGCTGTATGACAGTTCCAGATGCAGGAACTGCCAGCTGGGAGATCAGTCCTCCATGGCTCAGGAAACATAGAGGTCCACAGACCCGAGGGTGAAGAACAGCTGTATTATAGAGCTGTCAGTATGACCCCTTCAAATGATTGCAATAGGTATCCCCTGAGGACTTGTTTTAGATTTTGTGTGTGTGTTGCAGTTACATTCATATATTAATCTTATGTTGGTATGCTCTCTTTGCAGGGGCAGTGCTATGCTCACTGTATCTTGCAGTGAGGGGTATGTATTCTGCCAGCGATGATGTTGTAGAATTAACCCTTTCTAACTTCAACCGAGAGGTTATCCAGAGTGACGGCTTGTGGCTGGTAGAGTTTTATGCTCCTTGGTAAGTACCATCAAACATTTTATGACACATCTACTATTTTCAGTGTATACCATTTTTTGGGTTCTGTGTGTTTGTGTGTATGGTGGTTTAGAACTGCCATGTAAAATTCTAATAAAATGGGCAGGGGGCCACATTACCTCTAGTGAGGGTCACCCTTCTAAAAAGAGTGTATACTACTTTGATAATTGATACTTAAATTTTATTCCAGAAAAAGGAACAACTCATTTCCTTAAGTATTCTGCTGCAAATTGATGTAAAGTAGAATAGTTTTGTGTATGTAGTTTTAGATAAAGTGGGGAAGGATTAGAACCCCTGCTGGGCTTTAACAGAGCCCTGGATAGCAGTAAAAGAGCTTGCTGTCCTGGTGACAACACCTTCACCAGAAAGGAAGTAATGTCAAATCTGCTGCAGGGAGACAGAATGCAATAACCCCAGGATCCCTGTCATGTTTTCGTTGCGTTCTGTGTACTCTCGGAGGCGTTTCACACTCTTATTTTGTCCAGGTGACCGTTGTGAGCAGAAACATAAAATGTTATAAGTTTGTTCTAGCGGGGGACACCTTGTCTGACAATTGGCCTTTTGGAGAGGTTTCCTATTAAAACAAAATGAATGAACTCTCCAATATCACACAGCAAAAAAAATATTTATCTTTTGCAGAGAAATCCCATTTTGGTTAGTTTGGAGCTGCAGGGAAGACGTTGGAAGCCCAGAATTCATTCTGGCATGCCTACTATAGAAAACATGTCAATTTGCATATTCACAACCCCTCCGAGCTGCAATGTGTTATATGTAGTGATATAAATAGCTCTGTCGGCAGAAGTTGCAGTAAATACTTGTAGACATATGGCCTTCTGTAAACTCCTGTCTACTACTTGTATCTCTACATATTCCTCAATACTTGCAAACTGTTTTATAGTTTTTATGTTGCTGGATTTAATGCGAAATCGTTATTTTAATGCAGGTGCGGACATTGCCAGACTCTGGCCCCAGCGTGGAAAAAAGCTGCAACTGCGCTGAAGGTAAATACCAAGAAGAAAACAAAGGTGGTGCCAGGGGAACTTCAGACAACTTAATACACAGTTCAATTTTGATTTGTTTGCAAGGAAACTGAATTGCATATCCAAAAAATTAAATGGGCCACCAGGCTTGCTCTGTAGCATGCACCCCTTCCTATACTCTCACCACCAATCAGCCCCCGATATTTTCCATGCCTCTGTTGCAGCCTGTGACAATACATTTTACTTCCCAGTATGTGGAAGCATGTGACCTCCTTTTGACAGTGTTTGGGTCTAGCAGCCAGTCTCTGGGCCTGGTCACTGTCACATGGACAAGATAGTTGCATCACTGTTTTTAATTCTTGCTGCAATGGAGGCAGGGATAGGAGTAGGCGCTGGCAAGGTGAATATAAAGGGTCCAGGGGGTGCATTTTATGCAGACACTGTCATAGTTCTACATGGGCAAAGCAACAGTGCCTCTTATTCTTTATCCATATTAACCTCGGCTCCAATTGGCAACACACCGCTAAAGATGAAATGTTGTTATACCCTGTGTCGATTGGCTTTGAACTTGTGCCAATGGCATCAGTTTGAAATGTTTCTGAGATCCTTCAGAATTAATTGACTGGTGCATTTGATCTGCAGTTGACCTCCTTTTGACCTGCAGGTTTTGCATTTCCATAGACTTGTATAGGAATGCAAAACTTGTTGTGAATTGCAGTGTAGTGGGATCTGTGGGAGGGCCGGTTAGCAGTGTACGGGGATCTGCGTGAGGGACGGCCGGCAGTGTACGGGGATCTGCGTGAGGGACGGCCGGCAGTGTACGGGGATCTGCGTGAGGGACGGCCGGCAGTGTACGGGGATCTGCGTGAGGGACGGCCGGCAGTGTACGGGGATCTGCGTGACGGACGGCCGGCAGTGTACGGGGATCTGTGTGTGAAGGACAGTTGGCAATGGTATGTGATACACTCGGCAATGATTGTACCTTGCTCTCAAATATGATTTATGTTGTTTGCAGGGTATTGTGAATGTTGGGGCTGTGGACGCTGATCAACACAAATCTCTGGGTAGTCGGTATGAAATACGAGGCTACCCCACTATTATGATATTCGGGGCAAATAAGGACCAGCCTGAAAGTTATCAGGGTGAGTATGAAAAACTGACAAGTGAAGTCGTACTTACCCATGCAGGGTACTTTACAGTTTTGCCTAACTGCTGCCTCCTCCCTCCCAAGTTGGTCCCGTTAACACCTGGGCATTTTGTCAATGTTTAAGACAAGGAATCCTATTTGTTTCAATGGCCCCAGTTCATACCTGAGAGTTTTGTCACAAGCAGAAACATGCCTGCCACTGTAAAAAGTACATGAGCTTCTTTTTGGCCACCTTTCCAGACTGCTGAGCTCAGGAGTCTTATCGTCACCTACTAACCGATGCAAAACATGGAACACAGCCATGCAATCTCCTGGACACTGACCCCAACCCTATTAAACACTGTTTGGGATGAATTGGAATGGCAATTGTGAGTGAGGTCTTCTCATCCAACATCAGTACCTGACCTCATAAATACTCTTTAGACTTGGCAGACACACATTCCCACAGACACACTCCAAAAGCTTGTGAAAAGCCTCACCAGGAGAGTGAAGGGTGAGCCAATTCCATATTGGTGGTCCACAAACCTTTGGCCATATCTTGTATAATATGTAACTACCATCTTTGGATGTATGTATGTATGTATGTATGTATGTATGTATGTATGTATGTATGTATGTATGTATGTATGTATATGTATTGCAGTATGCAATAATACCTTTCATACTGCAATACTGTTTTTGTTTTTTTACATCTTGTCTACTGGACTAATGCGGCTTACCCATTTACATTTTTTTTTTATATATAATATGGAAAAGTAAGCAAGTTTCAGCCTGACAAATGTTGCTGCAGGAGGTGCGTTGCAGTGCCATTCATTCAATGCATCCCAAATGCACCTCCCTTCCGCACTGCGTTCCAGTGCAGTGCGATTGCATACTGTTTTACTCTGAAGTAAACTTTGTCTGTAAAGCTGTATTTTATTTTAAATAACTTTTTTTTATTCTATTCGAATAATTGAAGTTAATCAGCTAACTAATCGATTATGAAAATAATCGTTAGCTGCAGCCCTAGAAAGAGTTGCACCACCCCAGGTTAAGTATATCAGGCCCTTTGCAATGTATGGGTCTAAAAAAACAAAAAAGTCAGTTACAGGTAGAGCTAAGATGAGTTGCTCACTGTTATACACTGCAACCTTGGAACATCACCAACATCCGATATTTTGCTGATATGGAACTTATGGTATCTGGCTGAATGAGGTGATTTTGCTGCTAAGCTATATGGATGTCCATACATGGGCCAATCTATAAAAGTGATGTGCCCAGTTTCACAACCACTTGTGACATGTGAACCGCATGGGATTGTGTAAGGTTACCTGGGTGATGATCGATGCTACCTACCTTCTGCATTCGCACTAGAGTTGCATTGCACTGGTATTTGGCTCTGCTTTTGGTATCTTGCAGATGCTAGGACTGTATGCTATGCATCTGTCACAGGCAGTCTACTATTAACAAAAGATGGCAGACCAGAGGTTTTTTTCTTGCTCTCTCTACATTTCTTCTACAAAAATTAAACCTCAACCCTTTGGCCAATTTTGTTGCATGTTTAGTTCTCCCTCAACCCAAGTGTCTCTAGGCACATGCTTATAAGGGGGTTAAAGAAGGTTCACTCATCTGTATTTTCAGGTTTTTTTATGCATGGAGAGGGGCAAATGTCAGGCATCCCTCTATGTATCTGAGTGATAGGTTGGACTTGATGGACCCGTGTCTTTTTTTTTTTCTTCAACCTCAAATACTATAACTATGTAACTGCAATCCCCTCAATGCATTGCAACACAATGCTTGGCAGTATATGTGCAAATAATGAATATGCTTTCAGGTGGTACTGGCGTGAATAAACCCCGAGTCTGAACTGACCGGGGATAAACAGAACATCTATAGCAGGAGTAGGCAACCTAGCGGTGGCGAGTTTACCTATCCCATCATGCCTTCATGATTCATGTGTGTTGATGTCAGTTTTGCAGTGCCTCATGGGAATTGTATTTCCACAACAGCTGCAATGCTAAGGTTGCCTACCCCTGATCTACAGAGAGCCAGCTTTTTTACTTGTGGGTGAGCGACGCTTTGACTTGCATGTAGGGCAAAAGTCCTTCAGAAATGTGCCGGATAATGCGGGCTGTGCACAGTATTTCTAATTTTATCGTTAAAACCGCGTCGGCTCCTCTTTTTTAATCGAGCATTATCGAAGGCTTCTGGAATCGGTAATGATGTTTGTTGTAAGAGGAGGGGTGCACTCTTATCTGTGTATTGTGCACATGAGTTTGGATGTTGTACACATATTGATATATGGATCCTTTTGCCCATATAGGAGCCAGGTCTACAGAAGGCATTGTGAATGCTGCGTTGAATGCTGCACAATCATTAGTGAAGGACAGGCTTAGTGGAAAAGGAGGTGGACAGGACTATGGAAAACAGGTGGGTATACCTACATGCACCTTAATATCAGTTCTATGCACAGACGTGTTCACCTTTTCAACATCGACAGTAAAGGAGCTCTCTACCTAAGTTATAGATGGGCATGCTCTGTTTTGTGCAAACTTAAATTGGGTGTCAAGCTAAAAACCTTTTGGGAGAAGAGTTTAGAACCCCTAATGGGGCTCAATTGGGGAGGTTTACCCTCACTTGCTCACTTCCTGTCCTGCGGACATCTGTTTTATCAGACAGGAATTGAGGGAAAATCTACAACGGGTTCTAGCCTCCCCCTACTCTACTAAAAAAAGAAGAGCCATGTATTGCGGTCTGTGTTGTTGAGCTCTCCTCACTTCCTGTCTGGTAAAACATCAGAAGGACAGGAAATAAGAAAAAGCCCCAGGTGACGGTACAAACCGGATGGGTTTAATCCTTTCCCACGCTACACAAAACTAAGAAAAATAAAAAGTTTTGGCTTGACATGCACTTACATGTTATATTTTAACAAACTCCCACTGTATGTGTTGCCTAAAAATGTATCTTTAGCTGTTTCTTTGGAGCAGGAGTATACATAAGACTCTCCGGCTTTTTTTTTTTTGCTTAGAATAGATGAGATGATCGGGAACTGAGTGATTGGCGGTATGTATCGCTCAGTTCTCGATTTAATAGAGCCGACCTGTGACAGCTGTAGTGTCATAGGTCGGCTCTAATTATGGGGATGAGTTTTTGTTTTTTGTCCTCACACTTTTTTAAATTACTTGTCTGGGGGGAAAAAGGCGTCCACTCTACAAATGAAGATAGAATATGTACCAGTCTGGTGGGTGGGACTTTGATCTTTTTGCTAGAGGTACATTGGCTAAAGAATCTTTTGCATCAAGGTCTACAAGGACACAGTAGTGACATAGCAGCCGGCAGGTAGAACCACAGCACACAATGTAATCCTTCAGGCATCTGATCATCATACCTGAAAGCATGTTAGATGCTGAAGATTCTTTGGCTCGTGCAGCTCTTCTAGAATACAATTGAGAGGTGTCGCCCAATGTACTGTTTGTAATTACAGTAAAGTCCCAGTTATCCGGCACCCATGGGGATTGGTTGATACCGGATAACTGTAGTTTCTGGTTGCTTGAAAGTTACTATTAACTCAAGCAAACCCCTACTTCCCACCCCTTTCTCTTTCAGGACCGCTCCTCTGCTCATTAAGAACAGTCGGTGGGTGCAATAGCCAGCCTGCTATTGGCTATTGCTGCCGCTCACTGCCCATGGTTGACATTCAGCTGCCGGCTACGGAATCTAGCCTCCAACCGGCAGCAAGTTGTACACAAAGAATTTCTTTGGCAACTAAAAATAAAAAAAAAATATATATATA
>NW_017308686.1:85642-132614 GCF_000935625.1 Nanorana parkeri
TCATAAAGGCAGTGAGGGGAATTTATCAAATCTGGAACAGCTGTGCACGGCAACCAATCGGCTTCTCTTTCATTTTCAAATCTTGACTGAACAAACTAAAGAGAGAAGCTGATTGGATAAATCCCTCCCTTCTTTTTTCCATCTGCCTGGAGTATCACTTTAATAAAAGGTGAGGCTGGTTTTCAGATGTGTTCTAACCGGCATCCAGAAACTGATGATTCCCAATCCTTCACCGTGTCATTTCTTTAGTATAGACTGTGTCTGCTATAAACCGTAACGCTTTATTCCTATTGATGTCCATTTCATAAAGAAAGTTTATTTGTGGTGGTTTAGTGGAAGGCTTTAGAACAGTGACATGCTATACATTCCCTTTAAACATTCTCTTTTCTATTTCTTGCAAAAAAAAAAGTGCAATTGGGATTATTGTGCATGGTGAAAATGTGCTATCAAATACTGCAGGGAGACTCTACATATTTATGTATGCAGTACAATCATGTTAGAGCTTGTTCACTTTTTATACAAGTACTATGAGGTGAGTGAAAATCCTCATAGTTCGAGCCGATGTGTGACAATGAAGCTGTCACGCCGGCTCTATAGATCGGGAAGTGAACGAACGCATACCGTCGCTCGCTCACTTCTCGATCATCATATTCTGCAGAGAGCGGTGACAATCAGTCACTGCTCCCCGCAGGGATTCCCCCCTCCGATCCTCCAACGCTGACTAGAGGAACGGGCGGGCACAGCTGACTCTGGATCTACAGGTGAAACTCGAATAATTAGAATATCGTGCAAAGTTCATTTATTTCACTAATGCAACTTAAAATGTGAAACTAATATATGAGATAGACTCATTACATGCAAAGCAAGATAGTTCAAGCCGTGATTTGTCATAATTGTGATGATTATGGCTTACAGCTCATGAAAACCCCAAGAACCCCAAATCCACAACCTCAAAAAAGTAGATTATTACATGCAATCAGTAAAACAAGGATTGTACATAGAACAATATCGGACCTCTGAAAAGTACAAGCATGCATATGTACTCAGTACTTGGTTTGGGCCCCTTTTGCAGCACTTACTGCAATTACTTTTGCATGATATTCTAATTATTCGAGTTTCACCTGTAGCTAGGCAGAGCCAACTTGTCACTCACGCAGCTGGGTGTATCTCGACAGTATTGTCGGAATCCGTCCCGGCTGCGGCGCTCTGTATATCGCGGGCAATAGTTTGATATATATATACTGAGTTTTGGGTCACGGGAGGAGGTTAGTATATGTCCTTCCTTGAGGGAGAACTATGGGATAAAAAGGTTGCCCCATAGTTCTCTAAGTTGGCTAGGTGTCATTTATTTTACTTATTGGTAAACCTGTGCCGACATGTTGATGTAGGCTGCCATTGCTGACCTCTGGTTTTTATTTGAAATGTTAATTTCGTGGCTGTCCTACTAAACCAATGGCTTTATTGCTTTCCGAGTAACTGCCCTGGAAGTATGGAGATCAGGTGTCGTCTAGAGTCGGCATCTGCTCCTGACGGCAAAGAACAGATGTATCCATCCTGGAGTCTGTTCAGTAGCTTTTACGTTGTTGGCTGCTGCTGATACTAACTTTCAGTCTGACTATTTTTAGTGTAAAAAAAATCTCATCATAACCCAGCTGCTTCAGCCTCTTCAGTCCATGCACATGGACCTCCAGCAGATAAGTTTATCTTTGTCCCAGATCACTTTTTCTCATGTTTAGATGTTCCAAGGCATAGCCCAGTGGTGGGCAACCTCGGCACTCCAAAGACAGGCATGACTCCCAGAGGCATGATAAAGTTTGTAGTCTCGACTCAGCTGGAATGCCAAGTTTGCCTACTCCTGGCTTAGCCATTTCATACATGTTTAACCACTTGAAAGCCGGCTTATAAGTCCAGGACCACAGAAAACTATTGTTTTGAGTAAACACAGAAAGACTGAATGCACCTGGATGCTGTTGAGCGTCTAGATGTGCATTCAGCCTAAACAAAGCACTACATGCTTCCTGGTGCATTTAGAAATTGGCTCCAAACCCACCTGGGTGCATGTACTTTAATTCCTGTGGGCTTGCAGCCTTGACTGCTAGTGGTAGAATTCACACAGACTAGCCCCCTGCTGCTTCTGGTTTCAGAACACAGCACTCGAGTGATCTCAGCGAAAGGAAAGGCTAAAGAACTGAGCATCCTTTTTAAATGATACCAATCGTGTGTTTTGATATGTATGTGATGTATTGACATTTCCGGGATGTATTCATGCAGACTTTACAAGTTACTGATAGGTGCCTTGCAAGGTAAACGTTACATTACAGTAATAACATATGTACAAACCGCACCACATCAAATAGAATATGGGGCATAAAGAGGGTCATACCCATTGCATGAATATTAGTAAAAAAACTATTTTTTATTGTGAAGTAGAAATAGCTTTAAAATGAACAGGCATATTAAAAACAAGATATAGCCTATGCCCTGGTTGCGCAGCCATATTACATACATATACCCATTATGAGACCAAGTATAAATCCTTTATTCGTCTTCACAACTCCTTATGATCCATCAATATTGTCTTTCTCACTGGCTGGCGTTTCAAGGAGTTTGTCCTGACGGGTTTCGCTATTGTGCTTCCTGTGGGAGACTATGGCTGACTAATCTAACATAAATACATGATTATTCCACAATCCAAACATTGATTTTACTTTCTAATTTTAACTTTTATCAGTGAATATTTATTCAACCACTTGTCGGCCCGCTCGTTGTAAAAAAACAGATGGACAGCAAGCTCCTATCAGCAGAGCGCCGTAAATATAATGCTTTCTTTTTTCTGCTCGCATGAGCCCTCAAGCAGAAAAAAAACCTGCAAGATGTAAACAGCCGGTAACGGCTGTTACATATACAAACAATCGGCAGCTCTACAGCCGTCCGATCGCTTGTGTGTGCTGCCCTGCACTGTGCGTCTTCACTCCTGCAGCGCCGCCAATTACCCACCTCTTACATCCCGGTCTCCTCTGTGGTCCCAGGACCGGCTTGGGCAGGTGTCAGCAGGAGACGTGAGGGAGATCAGCATCTTCCTCCTGGCTTATCTCCTCTGACATCTGAATGCAGAAGTGATGTGTATTACATCACTTCCCCATTCAGCTGTCAGTTCTCTGGCTGCTACAGGCAGAGAAGAAGCTGGTGAATGTCTCCCTAAAGAGGACCTGTCAGTGTGCCTGTGCTATCACATAGGGGGATTGTTTGCCCCTATGTGATAGCAATAACATCAATTGTATAAAAAAAAAATGTAGAAGAAAAAAGTCTCATAAAAAAAACCCCCAAATTTTTAAGTCCCCCCCCCCCCCATCCTGTGGCCAATTTTGTTTTGCGGGCACACACAATTTTAAGGTTTGGTGTCTTATTTATCTGACGTGACCCCGTCTTTTATATTTTACCACAAATTGGGTAATAATCTTTGATAATTTAATATAGGGGAAACCGTTTGTTTTACTATAGTAAAAATTAAAAAAAACCGTAGTGGTGATTAAATACCACCAAAAGAAAGCTCTATCTGTCCCCAAAAAATAATATAAAATTTCAGTACAGCGTTGCATGACAGAATAATGTCATTCAAAGTACCGCAGCGCTGAATACTGAAAAATGGCCTGGCCAGAAAGGGGGGTGTACAACACCGTGGTCAGCAAGTGGTTAAACATGTGCCGTCATCATCCTGTGTCAGGGGCAAACAGGGGTTCTAATATCAAAGGGAGAGCCAGGTGATAAATACCCTCCCTCTAATCAGTACAAAGGATCTATATTGCTCCCAACAGTTTGTACAGCACTCTACAAAATAAAGGGAGACCATACAGATACAATACAATTCCATACAAGGGTAGTTTGCCTATTCAGATTGTGATTTGGAACCTGTGTCTACATCGAATGTTCTATCACTTTTATGGACACATACAGGATTATGTGAATTTGGTAAGAATTCACATATCGCCTTTTTGCATACAATACACCGTTCCAAAGATAGGCAGAAACCAAATACGCTTCCAGTCTGTTTTGGCTGTGGGAGAAGAAGTGGAGGAAATGATTCCCTTTTAATATTAAGAAGAGTGTATAATACTAACTACTTCCAATTTGTTTCCTTGTCCTACCACTGAGCTGATTGTTCTTTCCAAACACGTGGGTGAACCTCCTCAGTAGTTCTGACTATGTCTGCTAAGAATGGGGCTTTTAGCAATCCTCAAAGGATATAGAAATCCTATAACAAGAATGTAATCTATTGCAACTTCACATTCCTTCAAGTGTCAATGTACCCCTCTATATCCCTGCCATAGGTTGTGAAAACTAACAAACCTGATCTGTCCTTAAATCACACTGATCCAAGTAGGATATATACCTTTTTATGTAGGTCATGTGACTTCTGCTATTTCTACATGCCCCAATTTGTGGGTGGGGCTAAGCCACAGCTCATTAGGTCCTGTGCCATTATATGCAGTTTACATATGCTACCCTCCTGGCTTCTGGCTGCCACTTCTCCAATCCCTTGTGACTTATCTTCAAATACAACTACGCTGCCACCTGATGCGGTCCAAATGCAGCTGACGTATGAGCATCTGCACGATATTTCAAGCACTGTAGTTCAGCCCCCACTACTAGCACTGTACACTGTATTGCTGTAGACCCTTTAGCACATTTCCCATGAGCCATTCAGGAGTGTCTTTATCGGGTCCCTATGGACTGTAATTGACTTGAAATTGCCACTGAGACTGAAGACGTTGCAGCTACTGGCAGGACCATCTGGTATTTGCTATTCAGTGTGATGGTTTTACAGCAAAAGAAGAGCACAGAGCAACCGAAAATTTTATTTGGGAGCCTCAACTGAGAAATACATTTTGGGTTGACTGACACTTTAAATGTGTTTTTGACTGCATAAAAAAAGAAAAAATTAAATGGTATGATGCACTAAAGAGCCAGACCTGTCAAACCACACTAGCCCACCCGCTGAAATGGAGCGTTGTAGTGGGCGCTAGTGTGAAAGTGCCCATACTGTCCTAGAATGACAACATTCCCTTACTGCACTGCATTTAAGGCAACGCAGTGTTGTCCCCTCCTGCTCCTTTGCATGACATGGAAGGGTTCTTAGTCCTCAGCGATAGCTGGGATATACTGTATACAACTTCTCACTCCACACAACAAGCGGAGAGTATGAGCTTTCCAACATCGAAAGGTTTTAACAAAACACTTTTGACAGACCACAAGGTACCAAATCAGAGAACTTAATTAGGTTCTCCTCTGTTATGGTTGAACAGGAGATAATAAACGTAATTCAGAAAGCGAACACATCACGATAGGGATCGTAATAGACAAAAGTGACGTCTTTTCAGCTAGTCTAATGAGAAATTTGGAAATCCTTGTGTTATTGCTGTGTGAACTAAACATAGTCCCTGGAATTCACAAAGAGGGTTGAAGACACTTATTAGCAATCCCTCTCCCACCTGTGCAACAAATGGTGCAAATTGTGACGATTCATATAACTGTCTGTAAGCTGCATATGAATTTGTTGAAGAATTTCCTCGTACAGAATTTTGTCAGCAGTACAATAGTTACGCCAGCGACAATTTTATTCCATAATACAAGAGGTCTTATTCAGAAGCCGCAAGAAAACTTTCACATGGGTTTCATGAATTTGGCGCAGCACTTTCTAATACAGCGATAATGTTAGAAAAGTCTCAAATGCTTTATTGAATCTCGCCCAGTGTGTGTTATCTTGCGGTTGGGCAGTTTGCAGAGCACCAACTGTTTGGCTGGCCATACACTCTGATTTATTGTTAGATGTATTTTTTCCGTGCCGTCATCAGACCCTTGTTTGTTTTTCGCTTGCATAGCCCATCGAGCACGGACCAATGTCGTTTCAACAATCCTTCGTTAGCAATACTAACTGACCGCATTTCATTGGTCAACAGAACGGATTTTTGTTTGCGCATGTGCAGTGTTCATGTTGCGATTTTTTGAATCGTTAAAAAAAAAAAGTTTTCCAGGCTGACCGATCGAGGAAATTCATCCAGGAGTATAGTAAAAATAATCGTTGGGTTCCCATCAACTGATCGTTTATCGTATGTAAGGCAATTTCCAAATGATCGATAGGTGTATGGGCACCTTTTTAGACTTCAGGTTCCTTCATAACTTTAACTCCCACGTTTATCCACCTTTTTTTTCAGTGACTGCTCCCTTTAAAAGTATGCAAAATGTTGAGGCATCCCCCAGTCTAAAGTGCACCACAGCAACCAATAACACTGTAGGGGGAAAAAAAACAATATCATTACCCATGCATGCAGCCTGGCTGGCCAAGAAAGAGCGGGAGGAAGGGCCGGGCAGTGAACATGCACCCACACCTCCCCTCCCCCTCCGGACATTACCAGACCACATGTCCTCAACCTGGGAAGAGCACCCCCTGTTGCAACACCCAGTTGCTGGGGTACGAGGGCCTCCTTCCTGCATCCCTGGTCGACCGCACGATAGTGTCAGTAAATACAGTAGTAAACAACCTCACATTGGTGTCTTTAAAATGTGTTAATCTCTCATTTGCAGCTGTGAAATTTACTAGCATGTAGATTATCTGCTATGACCCAGGATAACCTCCAAGGGTCCACACACAGGCAGCACATGGGGCCCCAGGGCCTGGCCACAGCTGTATGTCAACCTTGCTTGCCCTTGTCCCATGTAAACCACCCCCCACCCCACCCTTCCCTAGTTCAGAAGAGGCAAGGCAGCATTTCCTTTACCTCTTCACCTCCAACTACACAACCCTGGAGGCGGGGAAGGTGGATTACATAATATCTGCACCAATTTGCAGCTGGAGCTGATGTCATGAAGAGCCAGGGGCTAATAACTGCACGCCTTCTCCTGGCAACCAATGCAAAGCACTCCCAGGCAGCACCCCTGGCCTTGATGCATCTGGTCACCCTATTTTGGATGACACCCTGTTTAAGAAAGGCAGGCCTAGAGACATGCAGAGAAAATATAAAGATGGTGGTAGATCCCTAATAGTCAGCCTGCAGGTTTCATGACAATTTTACGCTGGATCTTCGGATTCTTTCACAATACTGTTGCCCACTTTCTTTAAGATGTAGGTGCTCACGTTTCTTTTGCTGGCACTCGTGGTATCTACAGACCAAATAAGTTTAAAACCTAGAGTAGTTTACTAAAAATCCTTGCAAAGAATATAAATCTGAAGATGTTGTATTTTCTCTCAACAGAACTGGAGATAATCGTATAGATTCACTTTCACAGTATTGTGTGTTAATGTCGGTCGTAAATGTGCCCCTCCCCATATGTTCTAGATGCTGTAGTAATTTTGTTTTTTTTAATTAAGTTGAAGAAAAATAAAACACTTGTCCTTTTTAAGTCCAACCAGAACATAAAAGTAAACTTAAAACCTTGCACCCTCCAGAATTCTAAACCCACACAGAGGAATGCTAACAACCTTTGTAACATATGCTCCAACAGAGACAAATCCTTCCTGACCCCATAAGACAATCAGATGCCTCCTTTTTATAAACAATCTGCAAAGTTATCTCTATTAAAGCAAACAATATTTTGTGCATTCTGAAACAGAGGTTAAATCTCCCTTCCTCCAGGTGCAGAGTATCCCCTTGTCTTTTGTAATGACCGTAACGATGACAACTTTGCAAATCTGAACCATTTATATGTTTTATACAAGGTGATCATATACCTCCTTTAAATGTTTCTTTGAGCTGCTATTTGCAGCAGATTAGTGTTAATATCAACGGACGATTCAACAAATAGAATTCCCTTTTCCCTTAATGTTCCTCAGGACTATGCAATGCATGTCTTGCCATGGTCCCTGGTATGTTCAAACTAGAGATTGTAAGTGCAGACAAGAAGTTGTATAGTTTTATGTAAATCTAAAATGTTGGGATGGATCAACTTTATTTGTATTTACTGTTTAACAAAAGCCGCCATGCCTCCTAATGTGAAGTCCTTTTGTACCTAGTTTGTTTGGGAGGATGATCACATTTTTGTCTCTCTCATTTGCTCCGTTTCTGTGATGGGGCTGTTGTTCTACAGCAGGGAAGTAAGCGCCAGAATTCTCGAAATGGCAGGAAGCCAAAGCGGCGCGAAGAGCGCGACACTCACCCATCCAACGGCAATGCCAACAAGGCATAAAACGGTTATCGGCATTAATTGTGATGTGATGGCCCGTGGATTTGGAAATCGGTCGTCTTCCTTGGAGTACCTGGAATTTTGTCGGGTTCTTTTGCAGTTCCTGTTCTATAAAATAGCAATCAAAACGATTCCAGACTTTGACTCCACCTTTCTTCAACAGAGAGGACTTCTGACGTCAAAGTTTTCTTCAATCTATTATTTAAGTAGTGTGCTACACTTTTTCTGGCAGCCATTTGGCTAGTATCCCTTTTGCTTATGCTGTATTTTAATGACCTATTTAAAGCATAAATTGTGTTCTTTGCAAGCGTTCTTGAATGGTGTAGTGAGTCCTTTTCTTTGAATTGCTGCAATAATGGGTATAGTCTAGCCAGCTACACTTGTCATGGTAATTGGACAAGCTCATGTGGCTTATGGTGACAATTTCTCTTCACAACCCTAAATCTAGCCCCCCCCAATGGAAAATGTATGGGACATTCTGCCTCTAACAATGATACATTCCACTCTTTTGAAGACCTGGAAGACAAAACGTATACTCTACTATTCGCAGGCATAAGGCCATATAAAATTCACCAGCACCTTCCCAGTTCTCAGAACTAGGAAGTAACTTGTCACAGTTAATGACCGAAGCGATAAAAAAAAATATAGTAAGGGCTTTCAATCATCGGTATTGAATACCATGAGGAGGAGTGTTTGGCTTTGGTCTTGCCTAACTACTAGGTTACTCAAGGACTCTGTGGATTTCCCTATCTATGGTGTTTTGCTTGTCCCCTTTTAACTCCCCAATTCTGGACTTGTCAAATGATTCCACGTCCTCGGTTACATTGGTTAAACTTTCTCATCCATAACATGAAAGACTACACAACAAGGAGTGTTCATGTTCTTTGGTTAAACTTTCTCATCCATAACATGAAAGACTATACAACAAGGAGTGTTCATGTTCTTCGATCCTCAGTTATCTGAATTTGGTACATTCTAATGAGCAGCAGGTTAAATAGGGAGAACGGAATGGAATTTCAATCCTAGTAAAAAATAAATCCCATCATTTGAGGGCAACATGATGGCATCAGTACAACTTTCTTATTCATACAAGGATTCTGCTTGGAAAGCCTCCGGAGTATCTCATTTCTATTCTGATTTGCTTTTATTTCCTTGAAACAAAGAATCTTGTCATTCGGTTTCCAAAACATTATCTGCATTTCTTCCTGAAGATTACACTGAAAGAGCTTTTATATTTGTTACATAGGTGTTATCACAAGGTTCAGTTGTCTTTTGGTAACAGTGACTTGTTGATGCAGAAGAGATGCACTTTCCACTGAAGATCCCTGTAAAACTCCAGGACCATAGGGGGCAACCAGCCTTACATATTTTTGCTACAGTGACATCCCACAAAAAGCATATGCACGCTTATGTAGGACAAAGCATGTAGCATTGCACATAAGTCCAATTTTACTCGCTCCCCTGTTGTGACTAAGAGCCTGCAACTTGCTTGACATATGGTCACTGTCCTGGAATGTTGTCTCTCTAAAAGGGTTTACGCCCAAACATCTTGGTCCAGAAATAAAACCTGATATACACTGGCATTCCATGCCATGTACTCAATTAACAATGTAACACTAAATTAAATTCCTTTTTATTACATTTGTCATTGGCTTGTATGTGGAGCATCTTGGGAAGGACTGAAGTATCGTTGCTAGTTGCCTACACAACGTCTCTTCTAGATGTCAAGATATGATGGTTTCTTCTAGAACTGTTCTTGCTGCTCACTGTTGCATATCTGGTCGACCTTTCCTGTCTGTGTTCTGATGGGTCTTCTCTCATTGAAGTAAAACTGTTCCAATAACGCAACATAATTTCCAGAGGAAAATCCGTTTTCTTAAAACAATAATTCAGCATATAGAAGAATATCTGATGTCTGAAGATGGACTCAAGTTTGCCTTGTAAATACGTTAACAATATTTTTAGTATGAAACATTAGTTCCTGAAAGTGCATGATGAGATGCCAGAAATTAATATGACCACTGTTGACTCATTCCCTGAGGTTCTTCATATTTACAGCACCTTTTAAACAGCTGGGACATTGTGTACAACTTCTTCATCACGCATTATTGAGCTGAGGGAATACAAGTTACAGTTGGAGCTAACCGACTGCATCCAATGTTAAAGGGCCAGATGTTCTTCATCCTTAATACAACTGTACCCATCCTTAATACAACTGGACCCATCGTCCACCATTACTTGTTATATGCACAGTCTTCTAGGTTTTTCATCTTGTGCCAGAAGCAGTAGATAGTGCTCAGTTAAGTAGTAGATAATCCAGTTCCCAAAAAAAGCATCATGGTGGAACTGTATAATGAACCAGCTTTTTTGAACATCTTGAACATCTTCTTTATTTTAAGGATTATATTGCTAAATTATGTTTGAGATTTTTGCCTGCTACTTGTAGCTGCTACCAGGCTTCAAGTTAGGCCTAGACGAGGTCTACAACATAGTCAACTGATCATATGTAATTCAATGAGACAGATTTCCATAATAAACCAAACAAGGCATACCCGGCTTATTTTGGCATCGTTATTCAGCAGAAAATTTGCTGATACTGATTTAATGCAAATATAAATTTGGTGAAGTGATTGAAGTTGAGCTAAGCCAGGTTGCCTGTTTATATTTAGGGGGGTACAATAGGGATTTCCAGGCTGAACTTTTACATAATGTTGTAGGAGTGGTATGAAACATCCATGAAAAAAATTAGGGATGTTCAAATACCAGTGCCGATACTTGGCAGTTTCACGAGAACTACCAGGGTTGCAGAGGTTGCAGCTTGGCTCTGGAGCTCCACCATTGTCCTGAAATCATTAAGTCTGTATTGTTTTAGAAAAACTGTCACATGACAATAAACAAAAATGTATCAGTACTTGTATCAGTGAGTACTTTGACAAGTATCAGTACTTGTACTTGAAAAATGGTATCCGTGCATCCCTTTTTTATATATGTTTTATAAAAGCAAAATCCTACTATTAAACGGAGATGTACAAATCCCGGGAGCTCCGTGTGCTCCTTACAAATTAAAGCTGCCTCCTAACTTTTGAATTTTTTTCTAGTGTAGTCTTCTAGCTGGAAAAGTATCTGTACTTGGTATCTGAACATCCCTACAAAAAATGTAATATTTTTTTAGCACTGATCTTAATACATAAAATATATGAAAAAATACCATACATTCGTTTGAATAAACAAAAAGGAAGGTCTTTACCGAAGAACAAATGGGTAGTAGGCTGTACTAACTTTCTCAGAAATGTACGTCCGGAAAATACCTACAAATTCCAGGAAAATATGAAAAAGTGTTTTATGAAAAAAATTTAAATACTGCGAATTTATGAGCTTCCTTAATCCAATGTACATCCAAATCTTAGACTATCAGACTAAGTTTGCTTTCAGGAGGGAGAAGCATGGGGATGATCCAGGTGGCGTGATGCTGTTTTTCTATTGTCCACTCAGCAGGCTGGAGTGTATATAGGGGACTAGACTGTATTGTTTATATATAAGGAAAGTTTAGGTCATCCATTTGTCAGTGTGGCGGGGTCATCAGGGTGGCTGAACCAAATTGCAAATGTTTTTGGCAAAGTAAACCAAATACCTGTATGTATACCAGATGTAGTTAGGTATTTTTGGTTGGAGTTCAGCGAGACCAATTCATCTCGTGCTTTGTATAATGTATGTGTGTATATAGTGTATGTACATGTTAGCGACTCTTTGGAAACCCTTCTAAATTGGTGATCTTCCTGATTTACTCTGGTTTGTTTTTTTATTTGAGCCGTTTCCTTCTCCCAAACATGTGGGCAGCAGGGGGCAAATAATTATATTCCTGTTACCTGGTTTCCTATGTTCATTCCCCTACCCTGACATGTCTGCTTTTGAGTTTATATTAGGGATGCACCTATAATGTTTTTTGGTATAGAGTACAGTATTTATTTTTTTTTCCGGTACTTGCCGATAACAGAAGTTCCATTAGGGAAGCTGGTGACGAGGGGGCCAGCTTCCCGGCCAATCGGGAAGCTGGGGGGCGAGTCATTACCCGCCCCCGGCTTCCTGATTGGCCAAGAAGCCAGCTCCATGCTCCCCTGGTGGGCGAGTATGAGTACCCGGCCAAATACTCAGTATCAGCACCGATACGGATACTAGTATCGGTGCATCCCTAGTTTATACGCATTCTCTATTTTTATTTGGGTTTACTCTGCAGTTTCCTCCCACAATCTGGAACATACTAGGGGATCATTGGCTTTCACCCGAATAAGCCCTATTGTAGACCTCCTTTTGGGTACATGTACAGTCCAGTACTATACCAGTTATTATAGCCAAATGACTAGCCAAATTTGAAAGTTTCCTGTCTATACCCAGGGAGACAGATATTTAGTATTCTGCTTGTGATCTTGCTAGGAACTTGACAATATAGAGATGTCACCAGCACACCAGACTCCTACAAGGATAGTCAATAGTGAATTTATTCAAAACTTATATCAAATACACGAGCGCTTTCGGCACCACACTGCTCTGCCTGATGAAGGGATCCTGTGTGGTCCCGAAAGCGCTTGTGTATTTGACATAAGTTTTTGAATAAGTTCACAATTGACTATCCTTGAAGATGTGCTGGGGACATCTCTATATTGACTGCAATTGGCGCCGCCATCCGCGGTCATTCCAAGCACCATTCCTCATATTCGGGGTTGTCCGGTAAGGAGTGCACTAAACCTTTTCTCTTCATATCTTGCTAGGAACTTGTCACATCACTTTGGCACAAGGTCTGTTGTAATGCCACTGAACTGGTAGGCTGCATCCGTCTCTTCTGGCCTCTCCCATAAAATGGATGACATTGTATGTGCCAATACTTGATTAACCATAATACTACTGCAATGGCAGCCATGTTTGCTTTGTATAGTGTATACTTGTAAATGAACGCTTCAATTGGCTTTTTTCTTTATCAGAAGTATACCGGTGGCAGTGGTGGAAAGAAAGACGTAATTGAACTAACGGATGACAATTTTGATCGACAAGTATTGAACAGTAATGATGTTTGGCTCGTTGAGTTCTTTGCCCCTTGGTGTGGACACTGTAAAAAGTAAGTACCTCCATACCTTTTTTAGTTCTCATGTTGCAATGATCTTGCCTATAAAAGAGACCTTGTAGTGGTTTTGTACATATTTTCTTTCTTTATTATGGTCAGAACTAAAAACTTATCAATCAGCTCTCCTAATCCGGCATTGCTGATTGGTGCAGTGTAGTGCTGACGTCCTGGCCTGCTGTTTGGACCTAGCCGCTCCCACACCGGTAGCAGCAATACCTATGTGCGTGTACCATGGATTTGCAGCAACAACCATTGTACCAATTGAAACCTGTACTACAATGTCACAAGCTTCACCCCTTTTTTAAGTTTTTGGCTTCAATGGGGCTTTAAATATTGCATATTTAATATTATATTATGCTATAAAGTCAGCAGGTGGAAGTGTCTGCTGTTTTTTTCAAAAGCGCTGCAGTTTCTTTAAACATTGTCCAATAAATTGAAATAAAGTTTCACTTCAACTATCCAATCCGATCAAAAGCAAATTCCTTTTTATTATATCTGCACACAATTGGTTGTTAAAAGCTAACACTGCAACAGTATATCCAGTGAAGAGTCTGAACTCCTTTAGTAAATCAGCCTCAATGTGTTGTCTGTGCATTTCTAAGCCTATTGAGAGTCAGTAGGACGTGTGGTCTGTGCCTGCCGCCATTACTGACCAGAGCTGTATTTAGCTGCCCCTGGCACAACTGAATGACTACGTCCTTTTATACACATTCCGCTCATTGTGTCTTTTTTTTCTTTTTTTTTTTAAACTGCTACCACAATGTGCTGTGCTACTTATCAATTGTACATGCCACTGAACAAGAGAAAGAGAGAAGTTCATGTTTACTGAACTATAGAGCGACTTCTGACTTCTCTCAGCATCCCCTGCACCCCCTACAGTTCCCTTACTGAATTTAGCCACAAATGTCCAGACAAAAAAGATAAACATGATAAAGGAAGCATTTTAGTTTGTACATTTTGATAATTCGTGTTGTCCCCTCAAAGGTTGTTGCCTTATGCAATGGACTAAGACTTGTTGTCTATGCATGTCGCCACAATTGATGGCCATGAAATGTTGTTTAGGCCTGCCCCCCAATACCAATGGCCAGAACATGTTGTAAGAGCCTGTCCTTGCCACTGATGGCTAGATATGTTACCTGTGCTCATCCCCACCATTGATGGCCAGGACATGTTGCCTGTGCCCACACTCGCCACTGATGGCCAAGTTGCCTGTGCCCACACTCGCCACTGATGGCCAAGTTGCCTGTGCCCACACTCGCCACTGATGGCCAAGTTGCCTGTGCCCACACTCGCCACTGATGGCCAAGTTGCCTGTGCCCACACTCGCCACTGATGGCCAAGTTGCCTGTGCCCACACTCGCCACTGATGGCCAAGTTGCCTACACACAAAGGACACCTATTTTCCTGAAATTACCTTGGTATTTGTGTCATGTGGCCATTAGCAGAGTTCTTAATAGGATTTATTTATTTATTTTAATTTACTGCCGTTTTTTAAAATTCCTTGCCATCCTTTTCATTTGTACTCCAGCTTGGAACCAGAATGGGCAGCTGCTGCCACGGAGGTTGCTGAACAAACCAAAGGGAAAGTTAAGCTGGGTGCAGTTGATGCCACCGTCCACCAGGGTCTAGCCAGTCGATATGGGGTGAGTATTGCACAAAATAGGATGTCTAGTTTTATTAATGAATTCTACATCAAACCTTGATCAAGTTCAATGATCTCCGGGTTCCTGGTTAGCATGAAAAGTCAACCTGTCAGTAATTAACATTTTTAAAAGGATATTTATGTCAACTGATAGAGGTTCTATCCTTTATGTTTCTGTAAATGGTGTCTATACTCCTAGATTTCTCTTTACTTCCTGTACTGCTGACCACACCGGAAGTTGGGGCAACACGTCACCCTGCTTCCTGCAATTCTGATAACTCTTCTTGGTTTTATATTCTGCCCTTGTAGATCCGAGGCTTCCCTACAATAAAAGTCTTCCAGAAAGGCGAGGAGCCTGTTGACTATGATGGAGGACGGACAAAGGCTGATATTGTTGCTCGCGCTCTTGACTTATTCTCTGAGAACGCACCACCTCCCGAGATCTTGGAGGTAAGTGTAATCTATTATATCCCGCCTTTTCCCCAGTTAGCCATCATTGCACGTGTATTGGTTGTCCTTTTTAATGGCCGAACTTTTGCCATTTTTACTGTTTAACCCCTTCATGACTGAGTTTGTTTTCAGTGTCTGTTCGTAAATGACACACTTTTTTTCTATTTTTGCTGTGTGATTCTTCCACAGCTGTAATATACTTTCTTACAAAATGTACCCACACATATATATTGTTTTTTTAGAGGACAGATAGGGCTATATAATTATATCAAACGTGTACCTAACGCCACACTTAGTTCGAATAAAATATTTAAAAAATGAGGAAAAAAGGTAACGAAAACACTTTTTCACAAGTTTTTATTATTTTTTAGAATTTTTTTAGAATTTATAGTATAAAAAATAATATTTATATATAATTTTTATTATTCATTTTTTTTTACACTTTTGTTTGTCAGTTTATATCAAGCAGTCACTATGACTGCTTGATAAATTAACTTTTTAAATTTTTGGTTATTATTAGGCTGCTCCAAACTTAGGAACAGCTAATAATAACCTTAGAGACTGATCCTGACAGCATGTCAGTATCGGATCTCAATAAAGATTTCTGATCGTGCTCAGACGATCAGAAGTGATACATTTCAGGCACAGGGATACATTGTAACATTGTGCCTGAAATGTATCACACAGCTTCATAGACATAGGGTCAGTCTGTGGAGCTGTCAAAACGAATAGCGAGAGGTGACTCACTCTGCTTTCTTTAGCTGTCAAATACCGGATCGCTATTTAGCGATCCCATATTTTGTATGTTACGGCTTCATTCTTTCATTAATGAAAGAAAGGAGCTTTTACATAAGCTTAACTATTTCATTAATTTATGCCTTAATACTGAGGCATTCATTAATGAGTGGTAACCGCTGAGAATCAGCAGTTACCAGCAGTACAGAGCCTAAAATAACTGGTCACATACAGTGTACATGGCCAGTCATATAGGCACTTCGTGGCGGGACGTACAGTGTACGTCTCCTGTCATGAAGAAGTTAAAGTGTTATGTTGACATTGTTTGTTGATTTGGGTGTCTTCAGCAGAAGTAATGATTTTGTATATGTTTTTTTCAGATCCTGAATGAGGACATTGTGAAGAAGACATGTGAGGAACACCAGCTCTGTGTTATCGCCGTGTTACCTCACATCCTTGACACAGGTAACTTCATAACATTCATTCTCGTATTAAAATAGCTCTGTAATTTGAGGCAAACTTCTTTATTACATATTAGTTGGAGATAATAGTCCAGCTGGAGGTCTCGGTTCAGTTCACCATCCTGCTCTCCCAATGCTGTCTACATTTAAACAAATAAAGCCCTTCCTAATATTAAACTGACATGGTGTCTACAATGTAATGTGCACTACCTGTAGTATACAGAGCCGTCTGTATTACACCATAACCACCAACTATGGCCAATTTCTACACCTTTTGAGGTTCAGGTTAGATTTTCAGTGCGGGCTGTAGGAAGTAAAGAGAGTTCTTGGCAATGACTCTTTGAAGCATTAGTATCTGTATAATTATTACTATATGGAAAGTTTGCTGTACTGTAACCACATCAGTCTTATTTGCAAGCCGTGTCCCGTTGGCTTGAATGGGGACCACATGACAGCATGGCATCAGCTGAGGCACTCATGATTGAATGTGGGTCCCAAAAGATGACCAGTGTAGAATTAGATTATCAATGGGATGTTCTTCCTTTTTCTTCATCTTCGTCTTCCCTTTTTTCTTTTCCAGAATGTGATTTCCCTTTCTTTAACTTAATTGTGATGTTATTGCAGGTGCTGCAGGAAGAAACTCCTATTTGGAAATTATGCTCAAAATGGCTGACAAGTACAAGAAAAAGATGTGGGGGTAAGAAGTTGGCATAGCTTGTTACCTTTTAAATGTTAAAATGGGTTTGTATCATATGAGATGGTCCCCCCCATCATTTAACATTTGGTTATCGTCTAATACCCAGTAGACCTCCCAGTCATCAGGCTATTCACAGGGCAAAATGGCTGTACCAGGTGAACAGTGTGGCATGCTATCAACTAGTATCAGGAGATGGCTCCAACCACGATCCTGAAGTGAGGAACATTTTTGGAATGTGATGGGATGAGACTTGTGAATACCATCGGATCTAAGAAGGCTTTACTGTGCTGCACACTGATTTGGTTGGAGGACTTTTGAATCGCATTTAGTCTCTTCTTACCATAACCTGTATGGCTATACTGTCCTGGTGGGTCTCGAGGCCTACTCCGTAGAAGCCATGGTCCCCATACACTGCACTGATGTCCAAAAAGCCTGAAACAGCTGTATGTAGCTTGGAATAAATGGCTTTATGTTATTGGGATATATTTGTACTATACACCATTGCTTCTGGATGTGCATCTGGCTGACGGCATAAAGCAGTGATTTGCATGGCTCCGCCCCCTGTCCTGATATGAGGAATAACCCTTGTGTTTTTGAGATATTTGTTGGAATTAGATATGTGAACACCTTCTGTTCTGAGAAGAAGTTACTGTGCTACACACTGATTTGGTTGGAGGGCTTTTTGATTGCTTTATTCCCTTCTCACCATAACCTGTATGGTTATACATTACTGTCTCATAGTATCCATTACGAAATATATATAGATACCAAGTATTTTATGGTGGCCAGTTATTAAGTGAGATTTGAATTAATTTAGCTCATTTGTCTTACCTTATTTCCTACTGTTTGCAGATGGCTGTGGGCAGAGGCCGGGTCCCAGCTGGATATGGAGACTGCTCTTGGTATCGGTGGATTTGGTTACCCAGCCATGGCTGCTGTGAATGCTCGAAAGATGAAGTTTGCGCTCTTGAAAGGCTCCTTCAGCGAGCAGGGCATTAATGAGTTCCTACGGTAAGGATGTGGTCATGGCCATTCCTCTTCTAGTCTTTCTGTACTCATTGCTTACTTAACCTATTGGAAAATGCTTTTCAGGAGTTGCCCTTTAAGCCAGCCGGCCACATTGCTATTCAGCATATAAATCTATTATCCAATGACAATGGAAACCACTTTTAACACTTTAATCGCTGTCGTCTCTTTTTGTCTCAGGGAGCTTTCATTTGGCCGGGGTTCTACATCACCTGTTGCTGGCAGTACACTCCCCAAGATCAATACAGTTGAGCCTTGGGATGGCAAGGATGGAGAGGTAAGATGTCCGCTTAGTGCAATTACACCATTCTACATGTATCTGTAATCAATGCTTACATTTCATTAGACATGTTACCCCTTTCCAAGACAAGTATATTACTACTAGAGATGCACCGATACTAGTATTGGACGTGTAATGACTCCCTGCCCAGCTTCCTGATTTCCCAGCTTCCCGACCAATCGGGAAGCCGGGCGCCTTGTAATGACGCGGCGCCCGGCTTTCTGATTGGCCGGCAAACCAGCTTCATGCTCCCTCGACACCTCGTGACGAGAAAGCATGGAGCCGGCTTCCCGGCCAGTCAGGAAGCTGGGTGCCGCGTCATTACACGACGCCCGGCTTCCTGATTGGCCAGAAGGCCGGCTCCATGCATTCTCGTCACCTAGTGACGAGAAGCATGGGGGCGGCTTCCTGCTCATCGGGAAGCCGTTGGTGAGTTTTTACAATGCCGCCCGTCTTCCCGGCTAATCAGGAAGCCAGGTGCCAAGTCATTACACACTGCCTGGCTTCCTGAATGTGACTTCCGGTATCGGTATTCGATATCGGCGAGTACCGGAAAAAAATATTGGTACTCGATACCGAAATACCGGCATCGGTGCATCCCTAATTACCACCATGTCAGAGCAAAAGCTACCTGTTCGTTGAGTTGTGATATAATACATATGTATTTCTGCTGTACAGTCCTTTCTATAGTCACACATTCTTATCTATAAAGGCATTACTGGCCTATTATCTGGCAAAGATGGTGCTCTACCAGTGTGACTTCAGGAACCTTGCTTGGGAACCAGTATTGTTAACTCACTGCCCGCAATCTGTACATTGATATTCCCTAACACAATGCTCCATGCTGGGGCCCTCAAACTGTCTTACCTTTTTTGGCACTATGAATACTAATAAATAGGGGGGGAGAGGGGTGACTCACTTGTAATATACACACATTGCTTACAAAGCACAGAGGCGGCCATTTCCATGAGGATATATGAAACGGAAAGCTAACAAAAAATGTAAGTTTCTGTGTTCATATAAAACAACTGCATATGCCTGCTTCATGTACATCCCGTGTACATTGCTGGCATATGTTTTTTCAAAAATACCTCAGCAAAGGTGGAAATGGGCTTTAAAGAAAACCTGTCATAAATGAAATATTGGGCAGTGCCTGTTTTGAAAACGCTTGCTATCTGGCTGACTCCAATTGTTTGAGCCCCAGCACTGTAGGGAAAAACATGCAGATCAGGAAAGTTGGAGTAAAGTCAGCAGTCTGTATCTGCAGGTTTATTCTATATATATATTTTAGTGTCATGTGACAGTTTTCCTAAAACAATACAGACTTATGATTTTAGGACAGTGGTGAAGTGCCAGGGCCTGTTTGCAGCTGCGACGCTGGTAGTTCTGCCGCTGAATCCAAGCTGTAGAGGGACTACAAATCCCAGAAATACATTATCCAGCCATGCAGAATAATATGAAGCTGCATACCCTGTACTGCTCCGGGATGCCTGCCTGCTGTCTTCAGTGGAGCATCTCAGGAGGGCTGTGAAGAGTCTCAGGGGGGGGCGTGCGGGCTCCCAGGTGGATTGTGCAGGGATCCGGAGGGTGGCACTGTAAACGAGCGCCGTGGTTTACAGGAAGGCTACCGAGGTCCCTCAGCAAGCACGGGACCTCAGGCAGCCGCCTCCGTCTAAAAATCTAAATCTCCAGTATTGGCGTTTTAGTATTGAGGCATTTTCACAAGTATGAGTAGTATCGGCCCTGATATCGGCAACGGTGCATCCCTAGTTAAATTAACTAAAAGCAAATAGACTAGTTACTTTGCTACGCCAATTTGCACTTTGCAGGGGAGGTTTCTCTTAGCTTAGTGCATGTGGAGAAATTCCACTTTGCAAAGAATATCCAATCATGTAAAGAAAATAAAGAGTATTTTTGCTTGCACATGATTGGAGGATGGAAGTCAGCAGAGCTTCAACTCATTCGCTAAAGTTAGGGGAAACGTCCCCTGCAAAGTGAACAACCTGTGTGTCTTTAGTAGAGGGTCAGCCTGGCAGCCTCTGTTTTGTCTGTCAGGTTTCCTTTAAGAGGGATAAGGAAGTGTATGAAGTTCCAAGCTTCCTGGACAAATTACTTTTTTAGCAAACAACTAAAATGGGACAGGGAAAGTTTCGGTTTATAGGTTGAATGTCGGAAAACTTTGAGTGGAAGACAGGAGTTGGTAATGGGCGTACGCTATGCTGCACATTTAATACGCGGTCCCTTCATGACGAAACCATTCTGATCTTCAATTTGCTTTGTTTTATTAGCTGCCTGTGGAGGACGACATTGATCTCAGCGATGTAGATCTTGATGAGTTTGACAAAGACGAACTGTGAAGTGACACTCAAACCTCCCTCTTGTATTGTTACATCATACCTCTTCTTGGGGGAACTTTTACCGCTGGTGGTCATCTGTTCATCTGGAACACTGGCGGACTTTGATAATGGCCTCTTTTTAAACCTGAGAGATACTCGTGCACTTAAACTGAAGGCCTTCGGTGATGCCAATGGACAGTTCCTCTCAGGAGAATACAGAAAAATTCTATGAATTGTTGTAACAGCGAGTTTCATTGTATTCAATTTAGATTTTGCAAGAAACTGATGTTTTGGTTTTTTTTTGCGTGGGAGGGCTTCTTTGGGGGTATCGTGAAGGAAATAATGCTAATACCCTTTTGGACTTGGGGTTCATTAAAAACAAACTGTCTTCTCAATGTTTCCTCAGTTGATGCTGCAATCGTTTGTTTTTTGTTTAACATATTTTATGTTTCGGGTATTTTCATCACAAATTGATCAGCTTGATTCAATATCCAAATAAAATATTTTTTGACAAACTTGTGGTTCATTGTTATAAATTGCGCCTGTCATATATGTACATTCACTAGCCATTGTCCTGGAGGAGACACTGGTCATGGGAATACATCCTGTTCTATCATTTCTGATGCTTCTGCCCAGCACGGAATTCCATAACCCACCACAGGAGATTTCATTGTGAACCTTGAAGTGGAATAAAGCGACTTTGATGTCCGTCCTGTGATCAGCTGCATTCTGAAGGCAGGGTGCACAAGTGAGCTGTACAAGCAATGCACCTATGGATGGAGCTCCATCACAGCACAGCCGCTCACACTGGACCCCAGGCTGAGGATCCACTCCAGTTCTGGTAAATTAGGGAGACTGGGTGGACCTGAAAAAATGTTAGATTGTGTGTGAGAGTGTGTGAGAATGTATCTGTGAGATTGTGTCGCTCAGTGTTTTTGAGGGCCGTTCACACTAGTACAGTGTGTTAATCACACATTCCCATACGATTTAATGCACTGTACCACGCAATCACATCTACTGCACTTTCTGATGCGGAAGGTGCTTTGGCATTTGTTTGGCACCCCAAACGCACACCTCCCGCCCACAGTTCAATCACCTGCATCGGAACGCGCTGTACCTCCTGACATGCTTTCTCATGCGGTGTGACTGGACAAATGTGGGTCCTGAGGTTACACGGGTTGAGATTCACTGACCTTGAGTACCTGCTGCCATTTTTCTGCACCCCAGTCCTTGTGTTCTCATTTGGATTGTTTCCCCCTCTGAACAATTGGCTTTATGGTCACCACTCCTACATGAAAACCAATTTTGATAAGACTTCTCTGAAGTGTAGAATGATGCCCCACTGGTTTCTACCAGTTCTGCGCTGATGGCGATGCTGGGCATCTTATAGCTTCATGGGGAAAGTAGGCTTGATTTATTTCTCATGTGCCGCATTTAGCTTCTGTAGGCAACCACTGAGCTTGGCAGTTTGTACTCGTACAGCACATGTAGATACGCCAGGCTGCCATAATATTTCTGCTTGGGAGAGACCTTCGTGTTACAGCAGGAATGGCCAAACTCCGGCCCTCCAGCTGTGGTGAAACAACAAATCCCATGAAGCATCTCTCTCTGGGAGTCATGTCTGTGAGAATCTTGCAAACCCTTATGGGATTCGTAGTTCCACCTCCAGCTGGAGGGCCGCAGTTTGGCCATCCCTGTGTTACAGTATCACCACCTTCTGTCTTGTTGCTATGCTCACTGTTGGCATTGTGTGCGATTTCCACGTTACACCAACATGACATAGTGACGCTTCACCTTTTCAGTAAGCCTGTCCCTCACCCAGTGTCATTTCCTCCACACAGCTCTTTCTGGTAAAGCCCATTCACACTACTGTGTTGTGGCATCGTGCAGCAATGGCTGTCACATGGTGCGATGTGGTGCCATTCATTTTAAATGGCACCCTTACATACCTTGCTGATAGAAGTGCATTGTGGTGCACTTTTTAGTTGCCGTTGGGTAGCCCGTTAAAATGAATCCGGTGTAAAACAAAGGCTCCTATCTGCAGCAGCCTCTGGGCAGTTTCCACTCCTTCACTGTTGTCCTTAAAGCAAAGTTAACCCAAACACAGATTTTTGCACATACCATCTACACATATTCAGCTACCTCCAAGTTCCTCCTGCTACCACTGATTCCCAGGCCACTCTTTACTTAAAAGTTTTGGTACTTCCTGGAGGCTAAGCAGAAAATCTCCATATTAACCACAATAACAAATCTAAGGAGAACCCAGAATGGAAACTTGTTGAGGTCAATGCTGTGATATAAATGTTTGTGGAAAATGCACTCTGACAAGAAACATAGGGACGCCATTGATACCTAGTTTTTGAAGGTGAATGTTCCAGGACCGGCCTTCTTATCCCTCTTTCACCCTTTGGTGAATACCTGGCTTGGGAAAATCATGAATACCGGACGTCCTCATGCCAGATGTGCTTGTTCTAGATCAAAACCTTTAAAAAAAAAAAAATAAGCGGAATGGCGTTTCCCATATTTCTGTCCTGATATATCTTCTTTAGCCACTTAGATTACAACATTACAAAGTAAACCTTGCAGGCCCTCAGTGAATGAGTATCTATGGTCAACAACTATATTGAATTTCCATAAGTTCTATCCCGCTCCTAATAACCAGATCCATCTAGAAGTCTGTAAAATTACTTACTGAAGATACCCATAGGAAGGACTTCCTCAATGTACTGACACCATTTCACTCAGCCCTGACTTCCTGGTGTCACTACTGTCCCAAAGCCTGACTACTGAACTACAACTCAACGTCTGAACAATGTAACATTATCATTGCGTGCTGGAAGATATGTAGTCTTGACTCTGCACTAAGCGCCGATACTGACGCTTTAAATATTTAAATACGGGTGGCTTTCTGAGGTCCAGCACTTCCTGGGGACCTCCGGCAGCTGTCTTTAACAGTGCCTGTCCAGCCGCAAATCTTCCACCTCCTCAGACTCCGGCCCCTCTCCTCACATCCCAGCAACCCTCCTCAGACTCTGGCACCTCTCCTCACATCCCGGCACCCCTGCTCAGATTCCCGGACCTCTCCTCACATCCCGGCACCTCTGCTCAGACTCTGGCACCTCTCCTCACATCCCGGCACCCCTGCTCAGATTCCCGGACCTCTCCTCACATCCCGGCACCTCTGCTCAGACTCTGGCACCTCTCCTCACATCCCGGCACCCCTGCTCAGATTCCCGGACCTCTCCTCACATCCCGGCACCTCTGCTCAGACTCTGGCACCTCTCCTCACATCCCGGCACCCCTGCTCAGATTCCCGGACCTCTCCTCACATCCCGGCACCTCTGCTCAGATTCCCGGACCTCTCCTCACATCCCGGCACCTCTGCTCAGACTCTGGCACCTCTCCTCACATCCTGGTACCTCTGCGCAGACTCTGGCACCTCTCCTCACATCCCAGCACTCCTGCTCAGACTCCAGCACCTCTCGTCACATCCTGGCACCTCTGCTCAGACTCTGGCACCTCTCCTCACATCCCAGCACTCCTGCTCAGACTCCAGCACCTCTCGTCACATTCTGGCACCTCTGCTCAGATTCCCGGACCTCTCCTCACATACTGGTACCTCTGCTCAGACTCTGGCACCTCTCCTCACATCCCGGCACCTCTCCTCACATCCGGACACCTCTTTTCACATCCTGGCACCCCTGCTCACATCCCGGCACCCCTCCTCACACTCTGGAACCCTTCCTCACACTCCAGCACAAAGCCACTGAGACTATGGCACAAAGCCCCAGGACCTGCCAGAGGACAAGGAGGGAAGCTGCACCCTGACAGGGCACCATGCAGCCCTCTCGAGGTAGGCAAGATATAGGGGAGCCAAGCCGAAGTCACAGCATGATTGTCACTTATTGAAGGACACTGCAGGTGTCACAAACTTAAAGCATGATACAAACACTTTGTTAAACAAGACAGACAGGTGCCTTATTGTGTCACCAGCTTGCTGAATCCTCTCATGATTGGCTGAATTGTGAATACTGGAGAAAATGTCTGTATTGTTCTAGAAAAACTGTCACACAGCACTAAAAAAAAAAGTGTCGGTGAGTATCTGAGGAATAGTATCGGTACTCGTACTTGGTCTGAAAAAATTGGTATTGGTGCATCCCTACTATTTAGAGTATTAAATGCTGCAAAGCTCTCCAGCTTCTGCTCATATGTATGTATGTTTTCTATTATTCGAGACAGACAGGACACAGGAGACATACTAGTTGCATCATAACTGTATTGCTGAACATCTAAAAGGAAACTAGCATGGCTTTAGCATGACCAAGAAGTTCTAACATAGCATTATACACATGAACCTGTTGCGGTGTTATCATTCAGCACATGTTACACATAAACTGTACATTTTACATACATAGTTAGCTAGCCAAATGCCCATCAAGTGCAGTCTCGGACAAATATTCTAAAACATAATTTACATATAAATACTATGCAGTAATGTCTGCATAATGGACAATGGCTTGATCACATATTACTGGCTTGACATAGTGATTGTAGCTCAGAGCATGACGGGGTCCATTGATTCTATAACAGGCAGTGATAACAGTGTAACTGGTCTGATGGGGACCGGAGTTTACTATTACACCTTCTGCAGGAATGTTCCAGCACTAAGACTCAAAGTCTAGACTGGTCAGGTCAATCTTGAAGCAGACATAGGGGTAGTATTCTTGTGTGTTCAGCTGTAAGCCGGGGATATCCATATTGACCTGGGAAAACATCAACTGCAGTTAGAACATTGAAAATACCTTTGACTATATTCATGAAAGCTGAATATAAAAGACACACATGAATGCAGATCTCTATTCATGAATACATCATCAAAAGTATGTTTCCAAATGACAGCAGTGCAGGCACCTGAATGTGACCTAATGAATATAAGGAATATCTACTTCTTGCAGTTCCTGTACAATAGCACGCTGGGATGGGAGGTGGGGGAGCAGCAGAAGTCTGGTGTGCTCATGTGCTCATGTGCTAACAATGAGTATACTAATAGGAGGAGAGAGCAGAGTGACAGAAAGATGTTCAGAGAGATGGTCTCAAGATTTACTTACATCCTTCATGTTGGCAGCTGCGGCCTCATCCAAGTGTCTGAAAAGGGCATTTAGCACATCTCGCAGTCTCTTCATAGATTTCTTGTTGGGCTGCAAAATCATTGCATGGAAGTTCACCGGTAAACCATACCTGAGCCACAGAGGAATTGGAATATGAGTTACATGAAGTACCAGACAGCGGGTTCATTTTCTTTCCACTGTGCTCTCAGGGCCTAGCAGGTGACTCTGCTTGACCTCTGCTGATGGCACCCCACCACCACCACTGTGCCAGGACCCCAACTTACTGCCACTGCACCAACACCCGCCTCTGCACTTGCTGCCCCTACACCAACACCCACGACTGCACCAACACCAGCCTCTGCACTCGCTGCCACTGCACCAACACCCGTCTCTGCACTCGCTGCCACTGCCCCAACCCCCGCCTCTGCACTCGCTGCGACTGCACCAACACCAGCCTCTGCACTCGCTGCCACTGCCCCAACCCCCGCCTCTGCACTCGCTGCGACTGCACCAACACCAGCCTCTGCACTCGCTGCCACTGCCCCAACCCCCGCCTCTGCACTCGCTGCGACTGCACCAACACCAGCCTCTGCACTCGCTGCCACTGCCCCAACCCCCGCCTCTGCACTCGCTGCGACTGCACCAACACCAGCCTCTGCACTCGCTGCCACTGCCCCAACCCCCGCCTCTGCACTCGCTGCGACTGCACCAACACCAGCCTCTGCACTCGCTGCCACTGCCCCAACCCCCGCCTCTGCACTCGCTGCGACTGCACCAACACCAGCCTCTGCACTCGCTGCCACTGCCCCAACCCCCGCCTCTGCACTCGCTGCGACTGCACCAACACCAGCCTCTGCACTCGCTGCCACTGCCCCAACCCCCGCCTCTGCACTCGCTGCGACTGCACCAACACCAGCCTCTGCACTCGCTGCCACTGCCCCAACCCCCGCCTCTGCACTCGCTGCGACTGCACCAACACCAGCCTCTGCACTCGCTGCCACTGCCCCAACCCCCGCCTCTGCACTCGCTGCGACTGCACCAACACCAGCCTCTGCACTCGCTGCCACTGCCCCAACCCCCGCCTCTGCACTCGCTGCGACTGCACCAACACCAGCCTCTGCACTCGCTGCCACTGCCCCAACCCCCGCCTCTGCACTCGCTGCGACTGCACCAACACCAGCCTCTGCACTCGCTGCCACTGCCCCAACCCCCGCCTCTGCACTCGCTGCGACTGCACCAACACCAGCCTCTGCACTCGCTGCCACTGCCCCAACCCCCGCCTCTGCACTCGCTGCGACTGCACCAACACCAGCCTCTGCACTCGCTGCCACTGCCCCAACCCCCGCCTCTGCACTCGCTGCGACTGCACCAACACCAGCCTCTGCACTCGCTGCCACTGCCCCAACCCCCGCCTCTGCACTCGCTGCGACTGCACCAACACCAGCCTCTGCACTCGCTGCCACTGCCCCAACCCCCGCCTCTGCACTCGCTGCGACTGCACCAACACCAGCCTCTGCACTCGCTGCCACTGCCCCAACCCCCGCCTCTGCACTCGCTGCGACTGCACCAACACCAGCCTCTGCACTCGCTGCCACTGCCCCAACCCCCGCCTCTGCACTCGCTGCGACTGCACCAACACCAGCCTCTGCACTCGCTGCCACTGCCCCAACCCCCGCCTCTGCACTCGCTGCGACTGCACCAACACCAGCCTCTGCACTCGCTGCCACTGCCCCAACCCCCGCCTCTGCACTCGCTGCGACTGCACCAACACCAGCCTCTGCACTCGCTGCCACTGCCCCAACCCCCGCCTCTGCACTCGCTGCGACTGCACCAACACCAGCCTCTGCACTCGCTGCCACTGCCCCAACCCCCGCCTCTGCACTCGCTGCGACTGCACCAACACCAGCCTCTGCACTCGCTGCCACTGCCCCAACCCCCGCCTCTGCACTCGCTGCGACTGCACCAACACCAGCCTCTGCACTCGCTGCCACTGCCCCAACCCCCGCCTCTGCACTCGCTGCGACTGCACCAACACCAGCCTCTGCACTCGCTGCCACTGCCCCAACCCCCGCCTCTGCACTCGCTGCGACTGCACCAACACCAGCCTCTGCACTCGCTGCCACTGCCCCAACCCCCGCCTCTGCACTCGCTGCGACTGCACCAACACCAGCCTCTGCACTCGCTGCCACTGCCCCAACCCCCGCCTCTGCACTCGCTGCGACTGCACCAACACCAGCCTCTGCACTCGCTGCCACTGCCCCAACCCCCGCCTCTGCACTCGCTGCCACTGCACCAACACCCGTCTCTGCACTCGCTGCCACTGCACCAACACCCTCCCTTGTGTCGACATCCAAAAGCCCTGAGACCGCTGCTGGGTGCTGCCATCTTGGATATGATATCACCAACCCCAGCAGAGTCAGAGCTGTTACAAAAGTGACACTCTATAGTATTCCCATTCACTTTTCCCCCAGATACATAAAAGGATATGTGGGGAGGTGAGGGACAGAGAAGCTAGGCCAGCACAGACAATAATTAGACACTCCTTGAAGAGTAGAGAGCTATGACGTGCAAGGAGGGAGGGGGCTGTGCTAGGGAATTGACTCTCCTGGAGTGATCACATTTTCTAGTAAGTTCAAAGGGTAATTGCAAATTAATAAAAATCTTTTATAAAAGGGAAAAACACTAGAAGTAAGAAATGAAAATAGTTGCATTTTTTTCTGAGGTTTTACTATTTATTACTGTAATGTATCAGAGGAGACTTGCTCTTCCGCTATAAGGTTGAGTATACAGCAGTCTACATTGGGCTTGTATAAGATATTAGCACAGTGTGAATGAGACGTTATTGCATCTTGCTGGCTCCCTGTCTCCATGTGCTGATTTGCCATGTTGGTCCTTACCTGAGGACAGACTCCACAAATACCCGCAAGGCTTTTATATGCGTCCAAGCAATGAATGCTTCACTGAAGTTTACTTTCAGCCAGCGCAGGAGAGGGCCCTGGAAAACACAATAGTTTTTTCTCTCAGATTCGGATGGTAATTGATCAGCCTCGGGTTTGCTGATTTGTCACCGGAATGTGGTTAACTTTGTGCATTGATCAAGTTCCCAATAAAATTCTTGTTGTTTAGAACAGTAAACTCAGCTCTCAGGGGTCTATTTATGAACAATTTGTCCCGTGAATATCTCTGAACGTTCATTTTGGTTGATTATATAAAAAACGATTGTTCACCTTGTGAATATCTGCGAACATTTGTTTTGTGTGAGTAATGGCAAAAACAAAGGTTCTCAATATATTTTCTTTTCAGGTTGGATGTATCGTGATGTAATATTGTATTATGACCACTAGATGGAACTGAAGAGCATAGGAAGTAAGTAATGCTTCCCTATGCTCCTCAGCTCCATCTAGTGGACATAATACAATATTACATCACGATACATCCAACCTGAAAAGAAAATATATTAAGAACCTTTGTTTTTGCCATTACTCACACAAAATAAACAGACACAGATGATGTTCACAGATATTTGCAGCGTGAATGGCTTTGCAGATTGTTTATAGATATACACCTCAGTATCAGATTATATTACACTGACAACTCAGGACGTTTCCACGTTTTTTAACTGTAAAAAATAAGTCAGGGCAACTGGAATTGCTGCATTTTCCTAAAGACGTTCCAATTGTCATCCAACCAGCTTTCTCAATTCAGAATGACTTGCACAAAAAATTATCTGATATTATGCAAATGAAATCAACACTTGGTTGCAACTAAGATTATGTGGATTGGAACTACATTCACCATATTTATTCCCAGAGAATTTTTGTGCAAGTCATTCTGAATTGAGAAAGCTAGTCGGATGACCAGTGAACATCAAAAATAGAAAATACAGCAAGTCCAGTTGCCTTGACTTATTTTTTTACAAATATACCATGACCTGGATGAGTGAGAACCTTCACAGACACATTTTTTAAGTTAATATTGTAACATTAACCTAAAAGTTATTTTTGAGGTCAATTGCACAAGTTTCTTTACTTGATGTTCCGTACTTCAATTACTATATTTTATATATAGAAGTATAGATGGTCCCCTAGTGGTCACATGTATATCAGGGAACAATCCTTGCATAAAGTGACTCTGTACTACACATAAAGTCTGCTCCTACAATGTCCACGCTTACCTGCTACTCCAGAACCACGTCATTCCTCCAAACATGATACTCCTACACTTCCCGCAAGTCAATGCTCAGTACCTAAGCAGGGAATGTGCTGAATACTTACATACTGCTGCTTCTTATCCGCCTCCAGCCTAATGATTTCATCTTTTTCAGACTGCAGCTCTTTCTCATTGAAGAAAAACTCCCGCACCATGAACCTGGCAATGAGTACAGAGACACAGCAACATATAATAGAATGTCATGGAATGAATAGTGATGGTTTAATGGAAGAGCTAATGTATAAGGAGGACATTCAGATCAATCAGCAGACAATGGTGTAGGAAGGGAACACCCAGGAGGTTCTACACAACCCGATTCTATAGAGTTCTTATTCTTGTGTGATAGTTTTAATTGCTGTAAGTCTGAGGAACCCAATCAGAATCCATCTTACACTCATCTGACTACCTCAGACTCCATTCTGATTGGTTCTATGCCCTACTGAACTGAAAGTAGTATAAAGTCTCAAACTGTTTATTTTTCAATAATGAATTCAGATCAAACAAATATACAATTGCTCAGCACATTATTTATATACATTTTTGCCCAAACACTTACAGTCATCATATTCCTGAATAGCTCCAACTCTCTAAGCGCAGCTTCCCTAAACTTCCTGTACAGTACAAGATCACAAGAGACAGAGCAGTCTCCAGAAGCTGTCCATCTACTAGCTTGGTGAAGGGAGGGGAGAGGAAGGAGATATGGAGGAGGGGAGTGATTTGGTTTGTGGTGCCGGTGTGTTTGTGGAGACATACGCAGCTTACTAGCACACACAAGGGTTGCTTCATAGGACCCTGCAAGGGAAAGGAAACACACTAACACAGGAAGTCAGGACCAGTGCTCGGGGGACCAGCTGATTCTGCAGGAAGCTAAAACTTTTAAATATCAAGGAGCAGCATCCATTGTAAGTGATTTCATCAGCGTTTGAAATAGCTTAAAGTGTTATTAAACCCTCAGCGGTTTTCGCATATATCTACTGCTAGCAAGCAGTAGATATATGCAAAAACGTTTTTTTTACAAACTTTTAAAAAGGGTTTAAACTTACCTTGTGTCTTCGCCACGCACTCCCGTCCGAACATGTGAAGAGTCTCGGGCGGCCGCAAAGGATCATGCACACTTCAGATGTTCGGCTGGGAGACGAGGAGAGACACAAGGTAAGTCTATGGAGCAGTGTGCACCCGCACAGTCTCCGTGGGATGTCAGAGAAGAGGAGGACAGGGGAGTCAGCGCTGGATCGGAGACCCGCACCAACGCTGGAGGGACATCTGAAAAGGACAGGAAAGAAGATCGAATCAAGAGCCATCATTTAGATAAGTCCTTACAGCAGGATTGGGAAGGGGCAAAAAAAAGTTTGACTTTAATGTCACTTTAAAACCCTTTTGACTTTAATATCACTTTAAGATATAGCACATAAGAATAATAACTCTTCCCTCAATTTGGCCAATGCAGAAGCAAAATGTCAGCTCGTATGTACAGTGGAACACCCTGAAAAGAATCATTTGGGGTGAAAGTGGAAGGAGAGAATATTTTTAGTAAATATCCATTCTATTTCTATTCCATTATTTTTTTTTATTTGACTTACATTTTTGATTTCCGTGATTTGCAACAATGTCATTATTTTATTTCAGCTGCAGAGTAAATAGTTCTAATGGCTATGTGTGCATCAGACAGTATGACCACCATCCTTGCAGAACAACTGCTGAGATACAAATCAATTATGGGATCTCATACCTCCTAACTGTGTGAAATGGGTAAGAAGAAGGTATGTAGGTAAAGGACACACCCCTTGCCATACCTCTGGTAACATTGACCATGAGGATTAATGTGCAACAAAATTAGGGATGCGCCAATACCATGTACAGTAATCGGTACAAGTACAAGTACAGATACTTTTCCAGCTCCAAGACTAGACTAGAGAAAAATGCAAAAGTTAGGAGGCCGCTGTCATTTGTAAGGAGCACACGGAGCTCCTGGGATTGGTACATCTCTGTTTTAATGTAGGATTTTGTTTTTATACATATAAATAAAGGGATGCACAGATACCAGTTTTGCGAGTACGAGTACTGGTACTTGCCGAGTACTTACAAGTACGAGTACTGATACATTTTTGTTTATTGTCATGTGACGGTTTTTCTAAAACAATACAGACTAATGATTTCAGGACAGTGGTGGAGCGCCAGAGCCAGGTCCCAGCTGCAACCGCTGCAACCCTGGTAGTTCTCATGAAAATGCCAAGTATCCGCACTGGTACTCGGAAAGTATCGGTGCCTCCCTAAAAAAAATGATTGGTTTAACCCAAAATGGCTTTCTTTCATCACTTTACTTTGGCCTGTCAAAAATAACAAATTGAATCATATGGAGGTTCAATAAAAGGTTTAATGCAGTAAAATAGTTTTGATAGTTTAAAAATACGTTTTTAACAATACAGTAATCTTTCTGTTATCCGGTATTTAACTAACCAGAACTCTCATCTAACCAGAAAAAAAATGCCCTGTGTGCTCACTGTTCTGCTAATCTGCAGCATGTATTATCCTGGAAACAATCGTGTGCCTATTTGTCTTGATTTGTCTTTGATGACTGCATTTCAATATTAATATGAAGTCAATAGAGAGTTTATGTTATGATATGATATAGTTTGGGGAATTACATTAGCTAGACCTATTTTTAATAGTAACTCTCAAGCAACCAGAAACTACATTTATCTGGAATCTACCAATCCCCGTGGATGCCAGATAACGGGGAGTTTACTGTATTAATAATTCATTTCAACTATACATCAGGTCAAAAAGAGGGACAATGGAAGAAGAACGAGGGACAGAGGGATTTGGTTCCACATGAGGAACAGTTGGGAGCTATAGATAAGCTACCTTTGTGTTCAGTAAATCATGATAGGTCTGTGCTGACCCACAGACTTGATACTGACTGAGACAGACTTACAGGTGAAACTTGAATAATTAGAATATCGTGCAAAAGTAATTGCAGTAAGTGCTGCAAAAGGGGCCCAAACCAAGTACTGAGTACATATGCATGCTTGTACTTTTCAGAGGTCCGATATTGTTCTATGTACAATCCTTGTTTTATTGATTGCATGTAATAATCTACTTTTTTGAGGTTGTGGATTTGGGGTTCTTGGGGTTTTCATGAGCTGTAAGCCATAATCATCACAATTATGACAAATCACGACTTGAACTATCTTGCTTTGCATGTAATGAGTCTATCTCATATATTAGTTTCACCTTTTAAGTTGCATTAGTGAAATAAATGAACTTTTGCACGATATTCTAATTATTCGAGTTTCACCTGTAGATAAGAGAAGAAAGAGAAGGCCAGTTGCACTCCTTACCGGTCAAACCCCGTGGTCAGGGAGGGGTGCTTGGAATGACTGCGGATGGCGCCGCCAAACATAGATACTTGCAGAAACTTCACCAGCACACCGAAATCCTTATAGGATCAAAACTCTTTGATTTACTGCAAACTCATGTCAGTTAGCGCTTTCGGGGCCACGCAGCGTCCCTTCATCAGGCATAGCAATGGTCCCTTCATCGTCATTGCTATGCCCGATGAAGGGACCCTGCGTGGCCCCGAAAGCGCTTGTGTAACTGACATGCGTTCGCAATAAATCTACAATTTTTGATCCTATAAGGATTTCGGTGTGCTGGTGAAGTTTCTGCAAGTATCTATGTTTGGCGGCGCCATCCGCAGTCATTCCAAGCACCCCACCCCGACCACGGTGTGGCCCCGAAATTGCTTGTGTAACTGACATGAGTTTGCAATAAATCTACAATTTTTGATCCTTTAAGGATTTTTCGGTGTGCTGGTGACGTTTCTGCAAGACTTAGATAAGAGAGGCAGAATCACTGGGCGTCCCTACTAAGCAGAGAGGACAGCATGTGCATCCCACCCCATGTACATTTTTAATAACAAGTTCAAGTGCAACTTAAGCCAACTTTTTTTAGTTTTGAGTAAAGTGGAGAGGGATTAGAACCCCTGTCAGGTTTATATTGCTGTCTGTGTCCCCAATAGGGAGATTCACCCTCTCTGTTTGCTCTGTTGACCATTATCACTGAAGGTGAAAGAAAATCCCAAATTTTGGATTATCATCAGAACAGAAATAGATGGCAAATAATCTGATGACCCTGCTGACCACCAGGGATTTCCCTTTCTTTGGAGGGATTTCCTCTCAATTTTCTATTTTAGCTGTCAAACAGGAAGTAAAGGGAAATCTCCCCAATGGGACACACACGGGAAAAAAAAATGTTGATAGGGGTTATAACCCTCCCTTACCCTATCCAACAATAAAAGAAAGTGTTTCCTTCAGTTCTGCTTTAAATTGTTTATGCAGAAAACCAAAAATTCCAAATATATTTAATCATTTTAACCCTGACAGTATGTAAAATGTTATGTCTACTGTATCTGTATTAATAAACACAAGGCACAATTCTTACTTGTTTTCTCGAGCTTTCATTTTAAAATCATCAATGACTTTTCTGAAAAGGGTGACCGTAAATAAACCTCCTTCTGCGTCCTCTGCAATCAACCTACAATGACAAGGACAGGAAGAGTGAATAAGAGAAGAAAGCACAGACACCTCCTCACTGACCCAGAGGGACACGGATGTGACCACGTCTATTAGCATAGCAGCTGAAGAAGAGTCACAGATATTGTCCACATCTACGTCCTGGTTTGGATATCCTACATTTTAAAGCCCAAGTAAAGCCTTCCTATTTATTACTTTATACAAGCTGCATAAAGATTGTACATAGGTCTATTGTTACATACTAAGTCCTGCAGCAAGGGTTAAAATATCCTGTGCTAGCAACACTTGAGGTTCACTGCTAATAAGAATCAGACCACAGCTCTCTCACCCGTAAGCAGTCCAGCGCTCTCCCCTGTACACTGCTCTAATTTTCAGCACTCTATCTGCCTCAGCAGTCATGTTGATTGGAGCAGTGTGCATGGAGGAGCGTCAGACCACTGGAGACCTGGGCTGCTGGCTGTATGTGAGTGCTGTGGTCCAATTCTTCAATGTGTTGATGACCAGCAACAACTAGGGATGTTTCTAGAGTTCCAAAAGACAGAGAGGAGTGTCAGATCACTGGAGATCCAGGCCACTGCTTATGAGCCTGAGAGCTGTGGTCTAATTCTCCAACATGCTGACCACCACCCACAATTAGGGATATTTCTAGAGTCCTAAAAGACAGGGAGAAGTGTCAGACCATTGGGAACCCGGGCCACTGTTTGTGTGTGTAGGAGTCGTGGTCCGATTCTCTAACGTGCTGACCACCACCCATGACTAGGGATGTTTCTAGAGTCCTAAAAGACAGGGAGGAGCGTTAGACTACTGGAGACCTGGTTCGCAGCTTATGTGTGAGCGAGCCATGGTCCAATTTTCCAACATGCTGATCTCTCTCCACAATTAGGAATGCTTTTAGAGTCCTCAAAGACGGGGAGGACGGTACTGCTGAATCCTAGGTTATGACTAGTAATGTTTTTGCTGTCCTAGATTTATTGGGCTTTGGTCCCTTTGTATGTTTTATGTGTTGCTTAATACAGAATTATAAAAAAAAACAGACAGGGAGGAGTGTCAGACCACTGGGAGACCCGGGCCACTGTTTGTGTACGTAAGAGCCGTGGTCCAATTCACCAATATGCTGACCACCACCCACGGCTAGGGATGTTTGTAGAGCCCTACACAGTACCCTACAGGCTAAAAAGTTCCCTTTCATTGCTCTCTCAGCCCCCTGTTTTCTTGCTTCTCTCTCCTGTCTGTCACTCCTCACCTTTCCGTCCTAGTATTCTCTTTCTAGAATCCATCACCTTCTCCCTCTTCACTTTATGTTTGGGAAATACTGCAGGACGAAACCAAATGTCACCTGGCCTGCTTAAGGGAAATCTGTGCCATTGCTGAAAGGTGTTCCTGAAAATGTCAGTTTCCTGGATGTTGTGGTAATCCAGTGGCCTCAAGATCTTCTGATATATTCATATATACAATCCAGTGAGAGTGCCAAGCAAGACAGAATAGGAGCCTGAAACGCTTATATAGGGAATGGGTTATTAAACAACAGCCAATACGTTTCAGGGGTTTAAAAACCAGGGACATGCGGTCAGGGGAGGCAGGGGAGCCAATGCCTCACCTAGTATTATGGAAGGACATGCAGTGAGGGAAGCCAGGTGAGGCAATGCCTCACTTAGTATTATGGAAGAAAAACCTGCCAGCTTCAAATCTGAAGCTGACATCTTTCTCCATCCAGAGCGGCTTGTAACAGGTTACACAGCAGGGAAATCCTCCCCACTGTGTAACCCTTCATGGACGGAGCGCTGCCTGGAATTACAGGCGGTGCTGCATCCAGCTTTTGACAGCTAAGTTACACAGCAGCGGGCTTCCCCACTGCTTGTGTAACCTAACATAGAGAGGCAAGAGCTGCAACAGCCTCTACTCTGTGTTAGAGGCTTGAGCTCTGTGGATGGTTTGGACCAATGGCAAAGCGCAATTGGTCCAAGCAGTCCAATCAAAAAGGAAAAAAAAAACACTGAGGACATCGATCTCAATGCCTCACCAGTGACGAGCAAGTAAGGGACAGGGAGGCTCCTCTCTTCTACACAGGACATCTACACAGGAAATATCAAATAAATAAGCAACATCTAAAAACACCTGTATGAATCCAGCATCTCACCTGTACTTGTTCAAGATTTTCTGAGTCCCTGACCTTGCAAAAGTATACAGATCAGTTCTGTCTTCACTGTTCTGTTCTGGGTCAGAGACTCAAAAAAAATTAGATCAGTATGACATTCAGGCAACTGGCATTTTCAGAAGAAAGTCAGAAATGTCAGGCCGTGTAATTCTCTCAGCCCAATATTCTTTTAATACTGTATTTCCATTTTTAGTTTTTTACTAAATATTTCCTTAATAATAATGGTAATTAATGCTTTCACTGGGAAAAAACCCCATACAGGGAACATACTGCATTTTGATAACAGCTTCTAGCACGCTGAATTCTTAGTTTATACTACATTTGGATACAGCTGAGTACAGCCAAGTTGTCATATTTTGTGGCAGCAACATATAGGAAGCATTCTGGATGGTTTCTACTCACTTGGTTGAACGGGGAACAACCATATCAGACAGCAATTCATAGGTTTTTTGCCATGCATTGTAGCTTGACCTTTAAAAAAATATATATATTATTATCATTAGAATCACAGTTAAAGCATACAGTATATATAGGGTTCAATGGCACCCTGGCTGAGAAAGGCTGCTCTAGACTTACAATGCACAGTCTGATCATTGGGGTAGACTGAGGAGACTGAGGAAATACTTCCACCTGCCCAGACTGGGCAAAGTCATTGGACTGGAAGTCAAGCAAACTGTGGAAATGTTTGGGGGATATTGTATATTGTGACATGTTAGGAATGTATGCATGGACTTGTAAAGTTACTGAAAGGTCTACATTAAGGTAACCATAACTTACTTTGGGACAACTACTAGAAGAGTAATGAGGTATTCCGAGTTCAACACAAAGTCTTCTTTATTTACAATATCAGCCAGGGTTCTGGTCAGAAGGTTGCCCCTGCGGAGAGAAAGACAGGTGTCAATGAACAATAGAGCTATACCAAAGAACAAGTTCATATACTGTAGTTATAGTTAAAGGAAGCCTGGATTTAGGATCTGAGTTTATAGGGCGTAGGTTGCTTATAAATGCTATTAAAGGGGAACTTTACCCATATCTTTGAAATGGCAATAAAACACCTTGAGAAATGTTTAGTAAGGACAATCTACAAACAGATACTTCTAGATAATTGCCGGCTTTTTATTCTTATTTTCCTTTTCCTTCTTCTCACAGTGACCATTTTTACTAAGGGCAGATGAATCCATCTCCCTTTACTTCCTGGAACTCTGGCACATTTGACTAGGACATGTGACCATGCACATTATCTCAGGGGAGGAAAATGCCTTTCCCTGAGATCTCATGAGATTGCAGATGAGATTTCCCAGCAAAGCTCTGCTGATGTAACCTTCCCAGGATGCATCACTTGGGCACAATTACATCACTAATGCCCAAGACGACCAGGAAGTGGAAAAACAGTATTTGTAAATAAAAGAAAAATGTGTTTGTTTAACTAATGTATGTAAGACAATTTCATATCAGCATGCAGTGTTGTATGCTGATGAGATTTTAGTAAAAGGGGGTGAAGGTCTTAATAAACTTGAAATTATGACCAGAATAGAGCAAAGGAAGGAACAACCTAGGTGCTACTTTTAAATGAAGCTTCCTGATGTTTGATAAATATAAAACATCACAGGGAAAGAAAACTAAAATAGACTTTTTTCCCTAAATCCCTTCCTGGTCCTATATTTACCCTTGGCATGAGAAATATTCACTCAAAGAAGTACAAAGTGACTCACATAAACAGCTATACATACACGGTTTTTCTCTCCAGGCTCTGCAGGTTGCCTTTTATATTGTTGTAGGTCTGGGCTCTTAATTTCAGGTCTGTGTCTATCTGTGTCATTTGCTGCAACAATAAAAAAGATAATGCAAGATACTTTTTGCTGTATATAGTGACAAATGACATAAAAAGTATTACAGTATAACTGGAAAAGAAGTGTCCTTATAGAAACTGTGGAGATTGAATACAAGAATAAAAGAAAAGCCATATTTGCAGAGGGGGGAATTTGCTGGAATTGACCCGGCAATACTGGAATTTTTGATCCGGCTGCCAGGAATGACATCATTCTCTGCCAGCTGCTACAGTGTCCACATGTAAGTGCCCTCTGTGTGCAGCTTGCCTGTGTTTTATCACTGCCAGTGCCACCAATGCATAGGAGAAAGGGGTTAATGAACAATACCAATGACCACCTAACATTGCAAGGGGGAAGGGTCTAATTAACCCCTTCCCCCTTGCACTGGAGGGTGGTCAGTGGCATTCTAAATTTCCACTGACCACCCACCAATGCAGGATGTGGGAGAGGATTAATTAATAATGACACTGGCCACCAAAGTTGGGGGTTAATATTGCGATCACTAAACCCCAATGCTGGGGGTTATTATTGCATCCACTGACACCAATGCTGAGGTCTATTATTGCGTCCATTGACACTAATGCTGGGGGTTATTATTGCGTCCATTGACACCAATGCTGGGGGTTATTATTGTGTCCACTGACATCAATGCTGGGGGTTATTATTATGTCCATTGACACCAATGCTGGGGATTATTTTGACCACCCTCTTCCAACCCCTAAATTCTTATTGGTCCACCGCTCTAATAGGCTGATTCCTTGGCCAAAAGTAATGTGTTTGAGGGTAGGAAACAATACCGGTCAAGAAAACAAGTGACAAGGAGAGGGCCGAGGTGCTGAACAATTTTTTCAAGAGTGTAGATTTGTTCAAGAAACGTTTGGACAATTTCTTGAGGCACCGTAATATCCAGGGATACCAGTATCCCTAAGAATGAGATGATGCGTGGACCTATATGGGTTGGACTTGATGGACGTATGTCTTTATTCAACCCCAAATACTATGTAACTATGTATGTAATTTGGTAGGAGCTGGGGAGTAGAGGTAAGCAATGTAGCAGGCAAAGTGCAGGTTCACTTTTAAGCTGCCCATACACAAATTAAATTTTGGACAATTCCTGGTGAATAGGTTGAAATGTGCTCTGTCCAAATTTCATCCGCAAATCGAAGGAGCCTAGCGGAAAATTCTCGGTTGCACAGTGACTACAGCCTATTAGATGCGATCACTGTTCAGGCACTTAGCTTACTTCTAGTCTACAGCCATGGGCTAACTATCAGAATACACTTACCAGCAATAGAGATTTGAGCTGAATGAGAGAAATCGCAATATGTAAGGCTAGCCTAAGGCACACTACCGTAGCCTTTCAATGAATATCATCACATATAATAAAGCACGCTTTAATTGCTACTGAAGCCTGATGAATCAGGCCCATTGTCATTCACAAGTGTCGAAGGCAGCACAACGTGTAAGTGCAGCCCTTGAAAAAAGATAATGATGATGATGAAAAAAACATCAATCCTACCTTGCTTAGCGAATCTGTCAGAATTTTCAGTGGCTGTTTTATAGGATATTTAGCCATGTCCCACTCAAAACGGGCTAGGTAGCTCAGAAGATCCACTTTAAAAAAAAAAAAAAAAAACACATTAGTCAAGCACAGTGCAATAGACAAAGTAAAACATATGTTTCATATGTCACCTGCAGGACGCAGCATTCACAGCATTAATCCGGACATTTGAAAAGAAACAGGAAATAACCATTATGAAAATAAATCTAAAGAAGAAAAGTGCAGTAATCCTTGGCATCCAATCAGATTTTACCTTTCATTCAGGGGAAAATGGTTTCTGGGCTGGGCTCGGCTCAGATACAGCAAACCCTTACTTCTTTAAAGTGCACGTATAGCCAAAACTTTCCTTTTTAGTTTTGCAGAGTAGGGAAGGTTCAAAGCTCCTGTCAGTTTATTTTTTGCTGTCCATGTCCCATTGGGAAGAGATTCCTTAAAGCCCCACTCTGGGCTGCTGTTAAATTTATCCATGCAGTGGTACCCTCCCCTGCACAGTTTAAAATGCTTGTTTGGCTACAGGGGGAAAGGAATACATTGAAATACTTACTTGTTTTTCACTGCAGGCTTCCTCCTCTCTGGTCGCCTGGTCTCCCAGATCTGCTTTACTCTGCTGCCTGAGTGGTCCTGCGGTCCTGCATTGTACTCAAGGACAATGAGGACAGTACACATCATGGGAATGTCGGGCACAGGAGAGTGATGGCCGCTGGGGATAAGGTAAGTATTTGTACTTATTCTTTCTCCACCTAGCCAAATGAGCATTTAACCCATGCAGTGCAGAAGGGAGGACCCCAATGCATAGGTAGCACTGCATGGAGAGGTTTACCAGCAGCTGGAGTGGGGCTTTTTCTTCCTGTGCCAGAGACACAGAGCAAGTGGCGAAAACTCTTTTTAGACATTTGTCACCAGAATAGATGACCCCTTTGAAAAAAACCTCTCTATTGTTCTGGTGACAACTGTAAAATGTTGGATTTCCAATCACTTTCTTGATGACAGCTGTCAGGACAAAAAGAGATGACAAATCTACCGGGGCAGGGGGTCACAGACAACAATACAAACAAAGGTCCTAACCCTTACCTACTCTATCCAAGAAAAAGTTTTGACTATACATGTTTTAAGGTTTATGAGGATCTCCGTGTGTTCTACCCAGTGGAATCCCAAATACAATCACAAATACAAAGAATTTTAGTGTATGCACATATGCATCCTCAACTTGGGTTCCCCCCGAGGTTGATAGACGTTGCTTGAGCTGTGGCTGATTGACCTCCCATTTGATGGTGCTTACATAGTTCCAGGACCAATGCCATTTGACAATGCCAGCAGTATGACACCAATTATCTTTTTACCTGTCTGTAAGAGTTGCAATTGATCTCCGATAATTTGGTTTTAGTAAGAGTTCCCCAGAGGCCTACAAATTATTTTAGGGGTTCCTCTAAAGTTTCAGAATAGGTGGACTAAAGGTACAGTAGAATTACACATGCAGAATATATATAAACTTCCGCTGCTGACTTTTATTTATAAGGGTGCATACAAGCAGCTTTACTTAATAGTTTGTGAGTCACCGTGCTTGTGACATTCATAAAATAAAAGCGGTGGTAGGGTTGTTTCAGTTTTAATGTGAACAGAATTGTCTTGGCTTGACAAAGGACTTCTCACCAGGAAGTGAGCAGCTCATGTAAGCAGAGGAGGCTTGCAATACAGCTGGAGAGGGAGACAGAGGAGCAGAAGGTAAAGCCCCAGGAATAAATGAGGAGAGGGGTTGAATTGGGCAACTGGAATCAGTGTAATTATGAAGGGGGTTGTAGAGGACAAGCTGGGCTCAACCTAACCCTCAACCCCCCTTCCAGACCAGGGGCAATGCTTAGACTGTGAAGGAGAATTGGGCTCACAGTCGAGGCTGCGGATTTACAGGGTTATTCACAAAAGTGTGAAGAGTTTGGAGAAGGCAGGAGAAGTGAACAATCTAGGACAACATAGCTGATTTGGAACAATTCTTCAATTTAGCTCACATTCCAGGTCAGCAATGTTGTCCTAGATTGTTCACTTCTCCTGCCTTCTCCAAACTCTTCACACTTTTGTGAATAACCCTGCAAAGCTTGAATGCAGTGATGTTTTTTCTGGCTCATCACTAACATACACATAAGTATAGTAGGACCGATTAGCACTGTCCTGCCTGCTTATTCAAAGAGAGGACAAGATTGTGTTCCCAAAACACCAGATACCAGCAAAAAAAGTGAATATTTGCTAGCAGGTAAGTTTTCTCAGTTGTATGTATTTAGCATTTTCAATGTATAAACAATTTAACTCCCTCCCGGCCAGCCGCTGTGTATACACGGCCTGCCGGGAGCTTCTTGGATGTACACGTCCTGTTATATCCGCCCGCTCGGGCGCGCGGCGCGAAATCCCCGCTATTTGAAAAGAGGCAGCGATGCCCGTTAATATACAAGCGATCCGCCGGCGCTTGTATGATCAAGCAGTTAAAGACTACACCTCTAAAGTTTGTACTTTCATACCTTCAAGGGCAGGGGTGGGCAACTCTGGCCCTCCAGTTGTGCTTTTTCTACAAATTCCAACATGCCTCTGCCTCTGAGAGTCAAGCCTGTAGCTGTCAGCCTTGCAATGCCTCAATGGGACTTGTAGATCCAAAACAGCTGGAAGGCCTGATTTGCCCACCGCCGCTCTATTGATAGGTATCCTGTGCCTATCCATGGTCATCGAACTACTGTATGTCTCCCTTCTTGGCAACAATTAGTGTTGCATGAATCGTGGGATATTTTACAAGCCTGCTAGAAATAATGCTCTTAAGATTAGCAAGTTTACTCCCATGCAGTTATATATAATATTACATATAGGAAACACTTTTAGGAAAGCGGCCTGTGGCGTATAAAAAAAAACCCATTGTAGTAGTAGTTAACCATCTGTACAAAGCACCTGAGGCAGTAAAAAGTTAAATTGTCTGTTGTCTGAGTGAAGAAGGAGCATGATATGAGCTGAGTACTGTGTTGTCTCTTCTCACTGATAGCTGACCCCAGCTATTGCTTTTCCATGTTAAGCACTAGGAGCCAGAATACGATACCGCCTGCAAAGGGCACCAACTATCCAATGTTTCCATTCCTCCTGAAATGTATGTATGGTAGAAATAGACTCGACTACAACTTCTTTTATCAAACCGTAAACCATTCTGGATATAACTGCCAAGGATCGGTGATATATATCTGCACCTGAAGCTTCAGACCTGGTGTCCTAATGCCCACCAGTACATATAGATCTATTCCCATTCATCTCTACAGTGATCAGACATTATTATTATTATTATTATACAGGATTTATATAGCGCCAACAGTTTGCACAGCCAGAGCCGTAGCTAGCTCCTTTTGCGCCCGAGGCAATAACAGAAAATGATGCCCCCATCAGACGTGTGCGGTATGTGATGTCCTGCGCCCCGCCTCTAGAATGCGCTGGTGGCCAAATCCAAAATAGCATAAAACTGTGTTTTGTTTGACAAAAGTAATGAAAATATTTTATTTTCCGTTCATTTTGTCCGAAACTAACTTTTAGTCTTTGCACATGTCTAGTAGTAGGTGTGCATGAGTGTGTGTGTGGTGTTTTTTTATTATTATTTTACTGTTGGGGGCTTCGGGAAAATATCACCCCTGACATTTCCCTTTTGAAATAGAAAAAGAGATTGAGGATACAGAGTCCTCTGCCCATACAGGTGGGGGAAGATCCGAAGAGAAGCTGGAGCCTGTGCCGCTCCTCTTCTCCCTGCTGAGTTGCGGCTGTGTTGGCTGCCTTGTGCCCCCGTTGCCAATGGTGCCCTGTGCTCGCCATGGCAACAGGGGCGCCCCCTCTCAGATGCACCTTGAGACATTGTCATACACAGGCACAGCTGATCATTGTTGCAATTTACTTCAGAAGACGCAGGAACACCTCAGTTTATAAATGTAAATAAGTAACCTTGTCCCAGTCCTGTGCCATACCGGGAAGAAGAACCTTGAATCAAAACACTCAAGAAAGACTCAGGAAGTTCACATTTTAATAGCAAATTGTAGCCTTTCTTAACCTTTTTACCCTTGAGGAACCTCTGAAATAAATTTCAATTCTTGGGGAAACCCTGGTAATAATGATTATACCCATAACTCATGGTACATTGAGTATCATTAAGGTGAAGAAAAAAAAAGAATAAGTGATGTGGCATGCTTAGAGTATTTGACATCCAGGTCAGATACGTTTTTACCACTACAAAAGTATATTCAGTGACATTCTTGAAATAATAATTACAGAAACGAAAGACAGTAAAAATGTTGGTGTCCTCTGACATTAGTGGTCAGTGTAGATGTGACTCCTTACATTGGTACGCGGTGGAAAACAGACCATGATGCACTGACAGTCAGTGTAGGAGAGGAGATCAGTTTGCCATTGCTCACAGCTCATGAAATGTCTAGCAACCTCAGAAGGAAAACTAGGGTTCCTTTGAACCCTGGTTGAGAAAAACTAGTTTATTGGATGTTCGAAGACTTCAAAGGCTGAAGTTGACTGCAACTGAGCAAACATAGGGACACGTTGATCTGCAGCATTAGATGATCTACATATAAAGTTTCTGTTTGGCATCTACACATGATTTTTTTAATGTTTTTAATTTACTTTCGGCTGTTTATATAACAAATATTGTATTGGAAATAATAATTTAATACAGGGTACACTCATGACACTGGTTTCACAGTACACTATGGATTTTCTAAAGAGACAACGGCAGAGACAGTTTGCCTTCACACTCTGTCTGTCTTTGATTCAAACTACTGTAAAAGGTTGAATCTGATTGGCATCTATGTATAAATATAATGTAAGACAGACATGTATAATTATAGTAAATGACAGAGCCTTTTGCCTGTAAATTATGACAGCTTTTTGTGTCAGTTGTAAACATAATATCAATTTGCCAACAAATCATTGTACCCAAGATCATCTGATCAGTATACCATTACCAGGTGTGCAAAGCCTCTGGTAAAACACCATGTCAAGTTGCAACTTTATGAATTTATATATATATTTTCCACATATTTAAACATATATGTATTTTTCACATATTTTCTATGTGTGTCATATATTTTGAATGTTTAGATATATGTCAACATAGTTTCTGATTTGGTCTATGTTGATTAGTTCTTTAATATCAAAGTCCTCCTGAGGAAGTCCTCCTGAGGAAGCCTTATTCTAGGTAAAACTTGTTGAGGCATCTAAAGACAGAATAATATCATGTCCTATCTTTCTTATGACTAATTAGGCGACTGCAACTATCTATATCAACTCTATTGGATCATGCACAACTCACAACTTACAAACAATATTTGTTTTTAATCCATTGTAATAAATTATTTTATATAACAAGTTCATTGTGAGAGCAACTTTGCTTCTGGTAATGGTATACTGAACAGATGATCTTGGGTACAATCTATTTTATTAGGATGTGAATTTGAAACCTTGCTCTATCTTTCATATCTAATATGTGCTCATAGTTGTTTAAATACCAACAAATCATTGCCATCAGTTTCCATGGCTCCTTCTAATCCGAGTTGCCATCTCACATTAGTGTGGCAACACTTGCAAGCCCCAGGTAAATAACTTGTACAATCCCTGCTTGCTGGTGCCATGGAGGCCTACCATAGCTGCCTTCATTGCCTTACCCTTGGTCCAGTGATAATGACCCCAAGCCAATGGATATGGAAACTGATGAAGATTAGTGACCTTGACCATAGATATAAAAATTGTGCATCACAATAGTGCTCTAAAAGAGGAAAATAGCAAAACAAGGGCCACACTAGTCATGGTTGATGTCCGAGTCATACAGATATCGTGACCAAGCTACGAGGCCATAATGTCACACATCCATCGTAACCTGATCACTGTACCCCTACAACCAGAGTGTCGGTATCTTCATCAGCCGAGACCTGCAAAATCCATGCTGAAAGAAAGAGCACACCGCACACAAAGCAATTTACATACTGTTCGGTTTCAATTTCTTCTTTTTCCCTGGAAAAAAGATGAACTGTGAGAGTCACGCTTCATTAGTAAGTGACCCAAGCTTATTCTTGTTGTCACCATTTTATTGTCCGGGATCACGGCTTTCAGAAAATATATTAGATTTGGGTGTTTTAAGTAATCTTCAAGCCTATGCATGCAATAAATGAAAAGAAAAAGAAATGTCTCTGTACAGCCGCCCGAATCACTTCCAAAACAAAGCCGTCAGTCAGTGTGTGGGCTGAACACATTCTATAGCAGCCGGAAGCGTGTTTAACCCCCTCATGACTGAGGCCCTTTTTTCAATTTTTGCACCCATGTTATATTCCACATTTTAGGCCTGAAAATGACGTAAAACCCCCCAACATTATATATTTTCTGAATGCCAAGACCCTATAGAATAAAATGGTGGTAGTTGAAAATTTTTATGTTGCGCAATATTAGCGCAACTCCTTATTAAACCCCAAAATTTAGTGACAAATTTAATTAAATGCCCCAAAACACAACAAATTACCCATTTTTTTAATGAAATATAAAAGATGAGGTTACAACGAGTAAAATGATACCCAACATGCCCAGTTTACAGATTGCGTGCGACCGTGAAACGGCGAAAAACTGCAGTACCCCAAAAAGTCAATAAAA
>NW_017308686.1:135656-136489 GCF_000935625.1 Nanorana parkeri
GGCGGGGGGGCGGCCCCTTCTTCGGGACGCAGAAGCGATCTGGCGACAGGTAAGTCGCCAGGATCGCTTCTGTTGTAAAGCCGACAGTCGGCTCTACAAGTTTAAACAGACTCCCGGCGGCAAAAGTCGCCGGGAGTCTGTTTAAACAGCCCCGATGCTGGCGACGTACACTGTACGTCGTCAGTCACGAAGGGGTTAAAGGCCGGTGCTGTCGCTGACGTAAGCCTTACTTCAGTGGGTATCAAAACAAGCAAAAGTTTTGGCTATACATACACTTTAAAGAAGAACTCTGTCCAAAATGTATATTATTAACCTTTCCAGTGGGTCTACCCCTACACTGCAAGGGTTAACCGTTTTGGTTTAGGGAGGAAAATAAAAAGTTATACTCACCCAATACTCGAAGTCAGCTTGCTCTTAGATCCGCCCCTGGAGCCTCTCTCCCCGTCCCTGTCATCACGTTCTATACACAGTGTATAGGACGAGAGGTAGCAGAGGGACATACCATCGCTGCAGAGGAGAAGGAGACAGGCAGGAGGAAGCACTGTCACAGCTGACCGGCTTATACGATCAGGTGAGTATAACTTTGTTCTTTTCTTCCCTAGACCAAACCGAGCAGTTACCACTTGCACTGCACTAATAAAAATTTTGAATTATGCATTTCAGACCCAATATTCCTTACTCATATATAATACTCAGAGTACCCTAATGCAAGCAAATATTTACAAAAATTAAAAAGCTGTTGCAAATCCATTACTAAATGAGGGGCAGCCTGGTTTGTACTAGTTAGGCACCTGCGCCCCCCCCCCCCTCCATGATTCGCGGTTGCACTATAA
>NW_017308686.1:137671-155076 GCF_000935625.1 Nanorana parkeri
TCCCCCCCCCCCCCCCCGTGTCAGTTGTATAGGCAGAAATAATGCCAGGAAAAGCAGGTGATGTTTTCACTGGTCCTGTAATTCATTAAACTCACGAAATTATTCATAATGCCATTAAAACATACAATTTGTACAGCAAGTGAACCATAGCATAAGAATTTGCAATAAGTCAAAATAGTGTGCACTGAGGCATATCAAGTAGGGATGCACTAAATTTTCAGCAGCCGAAAATGGTACTTTGGGCGAAATGCTGAAAATACAATGTTTTTGCCGGACAAGGAGCTATTTTTGGTATTAGCTATTTATACAGGATGGCGGTTATGCTTCTATAATTGTCCATACACTTGATAACTTCTGATTATCTAACAGGCCTACCTACCTCCATTGGCCAGCAGGTTTTCCTGGGCTTTCTCTGCAGCATCATCCATGATTTCTCCTATATACTGAGCAATCTTCTTGATAATACTAGAAAAGAGAAGGTTGTACAATATGATCATATCGTCGTGGATTCACTTTTATTTATTTAAAACTAAACCAAAAGATATACCACCTACTGTATAAGAAGTCAGTTTATCAAATATACAGATACATTTGTATGTTTGAAACAATGCCGGATCTGGAACTTATAAATACTGAGTAATCTTCTTATAACAGAGGTCCAGCCAAAAATAACTAAAAATGAATATTATGGTGGCCATACTGGTAAGACACGTTTATTTGCAGTGCTCCTCCCAGTGGTTACTATAAACAGTATATGGTGAAAAGTTTGTGGACATCTGACCATAACATCTATATGAAATTGTTGGACATCAAGTTACAAAACCATAGGCATTACAGATGAACTATCCTGTTAAAAATGCCAACAGGTTGTGAGGGAACCAGGGGTGCTGCTCCTAACCAGGCTCGCCAGCGGTGGCGCAGGGCACTGGGTTCCCGTCCTCCTGGCAGAACTCCTGGTGGCGGGGCCGCTGGGCTGCATGCGTGAAATGCCCGAAATGCGAGGCGACGTGCGCGCATAGTACACAAGCTGCGTGCACGGGGCGCGAGCGTAGCGCGCCTGCGCCACTTAGTGCTTTCAGGTGCTAGCCAGGTTGGAGGAAGTCCCCAGCACACACCATCCGCCCAGTCAGCCCTGCTATTGGCTCCTGGTTAGGGAAGCTTCCGGGTCGCCTCGGCAACCAGGGTGTGGTCCTTGGGTTCCCTGTGTATTTAAACCAGACAGAGCATTGGCTGATTGCTGAGTTATTCTACTTCTATGGTGTGATCGTCCAGCTCCCTGTGTGTAAACCTGTTGCTTCCTGAACCCTTGCCTGAACCCCCGTTATTGACCATTCGGCTTGCCTCCTCGCTTCTGAACCTTGCTGCCTGCCTCGACCCGAACTTGGACCTGACTATGCGTTTGGATGTTCCCTCTGTACCTCGTTTTTTGGACTCTTTGTGGAACCAAGGGCAACCCTGACACATGTAGACAGTAGAGATTCTTCTGCAATAAATGATTCTTATTTTCCTGCTAGAAGGTTGAATCAGAATGAAAACTGAGCCAGCCAATTAAGATGGCAAAAGACAATGGACCCAGAAAAAGACCGGGTGAGGCGTTGGCGATAAGGTATAGCATAGCTGGGGAGGTAGGTGCAATGGACTTTAATTACACTTATATATAGAGTTGCCCATTCAGTCAAAAGAGCATTTGTGAGGTCAGGTACTGCTGTTGAAGACTTAACTTGCAAATGGCATTTCAGTTCATCACAAAAATTTTCACTTGGGGTTGAGGTAAGAGTTCTGTGTAGGCTATTTGAGTTCCACCACACCAAAATTGACAAACCATGTCTTTATGAGGCTGACTTTGTACACAGGAGCACAGTCATGCTGAAACCAAAAAAGACCTTTCCCAAACCATTGCCACAAAATTGGAAGGGGACAATTGTCTAAATGTCTTTGCATGCTGAAGCATTAACAGTGTTTTTCACTGGAAACACCTGAAGCCACAAAGGCATGTGAATGAAGGACAGGATAGCCTTCGTCCATCCACAGGCTGCTTTCTGTGAAAATAATACTAGGAGTTTTGTGAATGGACAATGGGAGGCAGAATGGGAAGATGAGCGGGGCTGATCATTCCTTGTAACAGATGGGGCAGGTAACCCATGCAGTGCTGCAAGTTCACCAGTGTGAGAAGGATAATAGGCAGAATAGTGTTTTCAGAAGTATAGGATCACAATCAGTAATATATTAGTAATAACACATAACATCTATGGAGATGAAGGCTGTAAATAGGTAACAGTCATGAAAATGAGTATTGTCTGACCTGGTAATCCCAAGATAAGGGTTGCTGCTTTGCCAGTACTGTAGGCAGGAGAAGTGCCCTTTTGTTGCCTAATAGCTCAGTCATCAGTCTGAATGTAAGAATGTAAGTAAAGTAAGTTGAAGTGGAACAGGACACGAAGCCTCAAAAACCCGTTCACTGTCCAAGAGAGACATGGAAAAACACTCAAAGACTGCCCACCGTAAATAAATAATGACAGTAGATGGAACATCAGTCTGAGCACCTCTAGCTCCTCTCCCATACCGGCTGGGAACATTGCTGACAGGATCTGACTGCTTGATAACACCAGACCTGATCCCTGGCTTCCATATAATGTATATAACAACTCAATATAGACTCTGATAAAAGGAGGAGCTCACCAGAAGTAGGACTGCAAGTTCCAGTATGCTCTGTTGGCTAGGACAGAAATATTGTTTCACATGACCGATTATGTATATGTGAATAAAAATGAAATCAAAGCATATAAATGGAAGAATTTGGAATTTGTTGGAATTTTGTTTCAACAAGTGCATTTTAGAGTTTATAGTGTATGCAATGAATGCATTTCATACATCAAACAATTAAGAAAAAGATTTGGGGGTCATAGTCGACCACAGATTGAATAACAGCACGCAATGCCAGGCTGTGGCAAACAAAGCTAACAGGGTACTGTCATGCACAGTGGCCTGGCTAGAAATCACAGGGCCCCATAGCAAAATTTGGTATGGGGCCCTGTGATTTCTAGTTATACCCCTTGCAGAGCCCACTCTATGGTGGGCTCTGCAGGGTCACCCTCAGGTGGGTTGGTCGCACTCCTTACCTGTCCGCCTCCTTTTCCTCCACCGTCGCTGATGGGCCCTGCCTCCTCCTCCGTCACCGGGCACCTCCCCTGCTGCCGACCACGGGCCCCGCCTCCTCCTCCACTGCCTTGTCCAGCCTGCTCTACCGCCGCTGCTGGCTCTCATTGACTCTATGGAGAGGAACGCGCTGCTGCACAGATTACTGTCAGTGATCTGAACAGCAGCACATTCTTCTTCAGAGCCGCCAGTGAAAGCCACCAGCAGAGGATGCCATAGCGACCCAGACGGCCCACTGGTTCGGCTTTATCTGGAGTATGCGGTCCAGTTTTGGTCACCAATCCACAGAAAAGATGCCCTTGAGCGGAGACAGTACAGAGAAGGGCAACAAAACTAATTAAGGGGCTGGAGGACCTAAGCTATGAGACAAGGTTGCTAAATTTAAACTTGTTCACGCTGGAAGTGCGGAGATTAGGAGGGGACATGATTTTGATGTACAAAATGTTGGGTGGTGATGGCAACATCATCAGTAAACTTTACTGTAAACTCCCTAACAAGGACTAGAGGCCACCACCTAAAATTAGTAGAGAAAAGATTTAACCACAAGGGGCGTAGGCTTCTTCTCAGTCAGAGTGGTTAAATTATGGAACTCACTGCCACAATGACACAAGCAGTGGTATCAGCAGAGAGTATTGAATCATTCAAAAATCAATTAGATACCATCCTAAGAGACCGTAACATACAGGGGTACAGGTACTCTTAAATACTACCACACAGGGACTCGTATACACACATGCGCACACACACACACACAAAGGTTGAACTTGATGGACCTGTGTCTTTATTCAACCTCAAATACTATGTAACTACGTAATTATGGTAAAGGCAGATTAGCCAAATATGATCAACATAGCATATATGAGCTAAACATCCTACAACAGAGGGCAGCAGGACAGGAAAGGAAGTGTGGGTAAATCTCTCCAACGGTGTCCTTGATAGTAGTGAAACTTGACCGAGGTGCTATTTAACCCTTCCCCACTTCATCCAAAACTGTATAAAAGGTCGATTTTTTTAATTTAACTGGAGATAGGCTTTACATTTCCTATCTGTGTCCCGTTGGGTTAATTTCTCTTTACTTCCTCTCCTGGACCACAGTTGGAAGTACGAAGGATTCTCTCCAAAGTTAAATATAATCCTCTCGTAGACAGTTATCACGGATACAGGTGTCACTATTGGATGATTATCCTGTTCCACTCGTTCTGGTAAGAACAGTAAAATGTGGGATCTCCATCAGTTTCTGCCTCAGTGACAGTGGTCACCTAGACAAATAAAAAAGGTGAATCTACCCAGCCAGGGCAAAAAAAATTGACACAGGTACTAACTGTTGGAAATGCAACAGCATATACTGATATACTAATATGTATTTTGAGCTGTAGATGTCGCTGTAGTGCAATGTTAGATTCTATATGCATGCTTATCTATGATACACAGGAAGTTTTCCTATATACTGTATATATATATACAGTATACATACACTGCACAAAACATCCTCTGGTGTAGAATCAACGGTCATTTAAAACACAAGGACCTGGAAGATTCACCTGCAGAGAATGTCTGCTTAATGTCAAACTCTATGCTTTATAAATGTACCCCTAAGTATGAAGGTTCTCATTCAGACAGCAGCTTTTTTTATCTCCCTGTAGTGACATCGGTGGTCAACACTGAAGATCCATACATCTGGGGCACCTGTGATATGACGGGCATACACATAGAAAACAATACACAACTCTGAGTCATTGGTGTTAGCATGGAGTGAGTCAGTGGCCGGGCTGCCTCACAAGGTCACCTCATTTTACCTTCTTCCAGTAAGGGATGCTCCGATTATTTTCCTGATTAAATATTGAGCAGTCTACTTTTATTGCACACATTTTACACAGCTTAGGGACTTCAGTCCTGTGCTCTACTGTTTACAAATAGCCGATACACTATTCACATGTGATCCCAAGTGGACAGTTCACAATCAACGGGACTGCCAGTGCTCTCATTGGGTACACATACATTATCATCCAGTGTTCAGTATAAAGCTTATTGAAGTTGCATACCATAGAGTCATAGAGAACAAAATACAAGGACTAAATGCATTTTCGACCGACATATCTGAGCTGGACAAGGACTAAATGCGGTTCCGGCTGACATATCTGAGCTGGACGAGGACTCAATGTGGTTCCGACCAACATATCTGAGCTGGACAAGGACTAAATGCGGTTCTGACCGACATATCTGAGCTGAATCTAAAGTGGATTTATAGAGATTGTACAACCAGCTTGTAACATGTATGATGACCCTAGGGATGACCAGAAACTATACAATCTGAATGTACAATCATCCTTAGATCTACCATTATGTAGTACAAGGACCAGCCGGACTTTATAGTAAATTTAATGGATTGTTAAGGTTTGTCCTCATAGTGCATGTGGGGGGGATTGCTGGTGGAGCAGTGACATCACTAAGGGGGTTCAGGAGGGGGGGTTGCAGCCCTTACCCGGGTGACACTATTGGAGGGGTGACACAAAAATTACCCCAAAATGTCCCCCTCTCTGAAAAGTCAGGCACTTGGTCTTGGTCTAGAATGCTCTGGACGGAAAAAGGGAAGCAGGCACACTGCAAACATTGTGCAGCAGAGCGGCCATGACACTCTGCCTGTTGCACCCTCCACATGACCCACAGAGATGCCACCCGAGTCAACAGCATCTGGCTACCTCATTATGGGGACGGCCCTGACTACACATCCTGACAAAACACGGGTCCGTGTACTGTCTGAGTGCATAACCTTTCCAGTCAAATACTGTATTGAGGAAATGATTGATATATAAACATATAAACACTTTATAAACATTACATTCCTAAAATACATTGAGGGGAATTTATCAAAACTGGAACAGACAGACTCTGGAGCAGTTGCCCATGTCAACCAATCAGCTTCTCTCTTTAGTTTGTTCGGTTAAGCTTTGAAAATGAAAGAGAGAAGCTGATTGGTTGACATGGGCCAACCACAAGAGCTCACTTCCACTTCATACCAGGGATGAACAAACTTCGGCCCTCCAGCTGTTGTGGAACTGGCATTGCAAGATTCTCACAGCCACGGGTATGACTCCCAGAGACAGATGCATGATGGGATTTGACGTTTCACCACAGCTGCAGGGCTGGAGTTTGCCCACCCTTGATGTAGACAATTCGTACAGGCGGTTGCACTGTCGGCGACGTCTCTTGCAATAAACTTTATGAACAAGACACGTCGCAGTCCCTGCATTTCTCCCATATGGGCTTACTTGTAGGGACAGACTTGTGCCTTTGAAATAACGTTTATTGGGAGTGACATTGACCATCTAGTAGAGTTAAAAGGCCACGGATAATTATGGAGGCAATGTAGGCCCAAAAAAACTGAATGTCCTTCCAAAAAAAGGAAGCGTTGGGAATTATGAGCCAAACCAGCAACCATAGTCCCAGCATGGCTGCCGCTCTCTGTAGCACCAAGTCACTCATGTCCTTCTCCTCCGTTGTGATTAGTGTACACACTTGTAAACAAGCATGTGACAGATCCCAGCCACTTGTGTTTAGTTCTAGATCGAGAGAACCAGGCACGGGTTTGGTTCAGTCAGGATCTGTGTGTATGTGTAAACTGCAGGCCCCTCCGACCTTGTGTACAGTAAATAAATGACGCTTTACCCTTCAGCAAAGACATCCAGTTTGCCCAGATCATCCGACAGTCCAATCAACGCGTCCAGGGTCCCCACCTGTTCAGGAAATAAAGTATATTTGTATGAGAAGATAATTGTAATCCATATCCAAAAATGAAAAGTAATGTTCACATTCTATATGAAAATATCATCACACATATATAAATTAGTTGAATATATATATATATATATATATATATAATAATAAATACATTTAAAAAAATAAAATAAAAAAAGTTACAGTGTGAGCAGCTGTATCAAATTAATAAAGCAGCTTGCTAAAATTAAAATGTGCTCATTCTCATAGCTAAACAACAACTAAAATGAATTAGAACTCCGGTCTTTTTCATATTATTTTTTTTTGGACAGAATAAGAAAAAGTAATAACATATTTCAGGTTTTTGTTTCAGGTCCACACTGGAAAGATTGTGCTTTGTACAGATGCATGTGGAATAAAGTTTGAATTTCTTTGGAAGATTATCGTGTGCTGGTTCCACAGTTTTTGAGTCTATTACTCCGGATGAGAGTCATCCGTGCACCGAATATGGATTGCGGGGACGCATAATAGGGGTGATCTGTGCACTTTGTGTTTTCACACTGGAAAGATCTCTACTCACTTCCTGTCCTGGTCAGCAGGACAGGAAATAAGGTATCCCACAAAGTACACAGCAAAAAAAAAACAAATCCGATTACTGAAGAAGTGTCTTTTTATTTTTGTCTGTGGCCCCATTGGAGAGAGAGGAGCAGAAAGAGAAAAGATATTGAAACAGCAAAGACAGCAATTTAAAAAAAAAATGTAACAGAGGTTCTAGCCCTCTTTTGTTCTATTATTATTAGTATAAAAATATAAATATAAATGTAAAAAAAAAAGGATTTGGCCTAAGTTAAACTTTAATAAAGCACAGCAATACTAACAGTTACAATGTAACGAGCATACCAGCTTCTAGAACGCATATCTACAAAGCAGGGTGATGCTATAATAGATTACCAAAAACATCCACTTTTCATTAAAAAAAACACAAGGACCCAAAATGTTAAGAATAAGTTTTTAGAGTGGAGAAGAATTGGAACCCCTGTTGGTTTTTTATTTCTTCTCAAGGTCCCATTTTTTTCCCCTTCCCTGCTGGCTATTGTATTCTGGCTGGCAGCGCTCATGACGGCCGTGCCCTACAGTGGCTGCAGTAAATGTTTGGCTTGCAAATTTCCCTCCTATTTGCAATCAAAGTTTGCCGGCGGGACCCCCCTCATGGATTGCCCATTGGCCCAACTTAAGAGAGAATGTATTTTACTTAAAAGGCATTATGAAGGAACTTTGAGGGTTAGTTGACACCATATGCAGTGCGTTCCGGTCCGATTCTGGCCGGAACGCACTGCACCGCATTGCAGCCGGCTCACTTTTTTTGTAGGGCAGGAGGGGGTGTGGTGGGCCATTGAAGTGAATGGCACCGTAGCCACGCCCTCCGGCCGCAATAAGATCGTCCGCACGGGATCGCAAGGTACATTGTGCCTGCGGTACGGTCCGGTGCGATCAAAGTAGTGCTTGCAGAATTTTGATTGCAGCGCACCGGACCCCAGGCACAATGTGCCTTGCGATTCCGTGGGGGCGCTCGCATTTCGGGAGGAGGGCGTGGCTTCGGTGCCATTCACTTCAATGGCCCGTCACGCCCCCTTCTGCCCCACAAAAAAATGAGCCGGCTGCAATGAGGTGCAGTGCGTTCCGGCCAGAATCGGACCGGAACGCACTGCATATGGTGTCAACAAACCCTGAAAACTCAAGTATTGTTGAGCTGGGTGGTGCTGGCAGGACCCCCCACTGATCAAATTTTGGCCGATTCATGAGGAAATGGACAAAATATAATCTGAGTATGGCCAGCTATAGTGTCAAATGACAATGGTTTCTCCAGACAGGAAGCGAGGGAACATTTCCTACAGTTTATTTTTAATAACCATACATAAAAAAAAAATATTACAAATGTAGAATTTAAGAAAGAATGAGTTTTAAATTAAATCAAATATTAAACTTTTCAAATAAGTATTATTGTGCAATGGTTCAAATCCTTTACCAACTCTATTAAAAAATAAAATATAAAAATAAATGCTGTTTTTTTTTTTTTTAAATAAACATACATTTTATTGTACATGGGTTCTAATCCTTCCCAACTCTATTAAAGAATGTTGGCTGCACCTACATTTAAAATAAAAATGTAAAAAGATGAGTTTTTAAAAATGTTAAATTAAAAAAAATGAGCTTTGAACTTAAATCAAATATTAAACTTTTTAGATAAACAAAAATAAACATGTTTATTTTTTTTTATCTGCAAAACTTTTCTCCAATAAATACTTATTATACAAAAAAAAAACTTTTTAGTTTTATTCTGACTGTAGCGTGATGTCAGGAGTGTGATGAGAGATAAAGGTCACTTCTTGTTTTCACTGCAAATAATTTAACAACAAATCAGGTTGTGTTGGGAACACCTTCCTCGCTGTTGTGAAGTGAATATTGTACACATTTACTACAAAGAAGCACTGTTTTCAGTAAACCTTTTTTTTTTTACCTTTTAATTCCCAGAACCCCACCTTCCTCAAAATAAACCTGCCGTGATGGAAATACAGGGGCTGCAATTGCTGATCTTTTTCTGAAAATGCTGGTGGCCTAGCTGCTCTTCTAACCCACTTCAATACTCACCGACCCAAAGCAAACATCTGCAAAGTCAGAGATAAGACAATAATCTTTATCCGCATACTTAATCCATTGGATCAGCATGACAACCAGGCAACATTTAAAAAAAAGGGGTCACAATGCTAGTCTTAAAGTTTTTTTATGACAGGTTAACTTGAACTCCTAAAGCTTGTTTTAAACGATTCATTCATTAATTACCTTTTGTTAATTACTATTATTATTATTTGTTTTTATTATTTTTGTATCAGAGATGTGTCGGGGGGCACACATGATAACTTCTAGCTTTTGTCTGTCAAGACATATACTGTACATCTTGTTTGTAGGAAACAAAGGAATAAATTGTCGGCGCTATATAAATACCTGTAATAAATACATAAATAAATAAATCTGGTTCAATTCTTAGATATATATGTTCTTTATTTCGATTTTTTCTAAATTCTTTCTTTCCTGTACCAACATTCTGTGTTCTTTATTTATTGGATTAAAACAAACTATTGATACAAGGAAGAAAAAGAAAATGACGTCTCATTTGAGAGCATTAAAAAGTATAAATTATTATTATTATACAGGATTTATATAGCGCCAACAGTATGTGCAGCGCTGCACAATATAAGGAAGACATTACAATACAATTCAAGACAAGATGGTAAGGAGGGCCCTGCCCATGATGGGTACTTGCTCCGATGTGAATTAACTACTTTGTAACCATTAAAACAGGGTAGCAACTTTGATATAGATTTGGATTAATTCCCTTCTCGTGTGGTCTAGGGTTTTTTTTTTGTTTTAGGTTTTTATCACGTGGAAAAGGAAGGGGGGAACAGAGGGATGGGTTTTAATCAGGAAAAATTAGAAAACAAAATCCTGTAACTTATCACAACTTTTAAGTAAGTTGTTTAGCACCAGATATTTCACATGAATTTCTTCTGATTACAAGTATATCTGTAAAAAATAAGTCAAGGCAACTGGACTTAGTGTATTTTTCTTGAAGACGTTGCACTGGTCATCCAACCAGCTTTCTCAATTCAGAATGGAGAAAGCTGGTTGGATGGCCAGTGAAACATCTTCAAGAAAAATACAGCAAGTCCAGTTGCCTTGACTTATTTTTTACAGATATACCATGACCTGGATGAATGAGAACCTTCACAGACATATTCTGATTACAAGGATATAGTATAAGACAGGAATGGGCAAACTCTGTCCCTCCAGCTGTTGTGGAACTACAAATCCCATAAGGCAGTGCTAGAATCTCGCAGCCACAGGCATGACTCCCAGAGACAGATGCATCATGGGATTTGTAGTTTTTAGCACAGCTGGAGGGCTGGGGTTTGCAAACCCCCTGGCATAGCTGCTATATTGTATAGCTCAAAGTTGGATTTTAAATCAGGAGAGGTTTTTTTTTCTCCTTTCAAAATCAAATCTGCAGGAAAAATCTGTTGTGTAAATTATTAGCCATTTTCACAGGTCTGCGATCTCAAGAGTTCACCTAGAAATAGTCATTGGGTACGTGAACTTTGGCTCAGGCTGAGCAAGTTGGTACAGATCACAACGCTCAACATATCGATCTTCCCCTACCTGAACGTCTACAATATTACGACTTGTCTGCTCACCTTCAGATCGGGTATTACAAATTTTGAATTGGCGGACAGGCTGGCTTTGGTTGTCACGGTATTCATTCTCTCCAGGGCTGTCAGATTGGTTTTATCCCCGGGGACAGAAATTAACCAGAATTCCGACATCTTCCAGTTCTATATCAATCTCCAAATAGCTGGAAGCAAAAAGAAGAATTTATGTTTTGTGAAACATCCACAACTGGACTTGCTTTCCGAAATTTGCTTTCCTGAATCTTCAATATGTAACAAAAGATTGAACAACGCATTTATTATTTACTATTGTTACAGGTCAAACGTGAACTCGAACACTCCAAGCTCGCTCCCGTGATGGACTACAACCTCAATACAAATTAATAAACTAAACATGAGATTGTAGTCCATCACAGGAGCGAGCTTGGAGCGGTGACTACTTTACAACACACACAGGGACCATGGGGAACAAAAGTAGCCCCCCTCCAGAAGGAAGGACAGTGTCAGCGCCAATTCAGAGATGATTTGAGTGTCTACAGCCGAGTGATACACAAATAGGATTATTTTTTATTATTAGTTAAGGTACTTGAATGTATTTTTAAGATTTAACTCCTGAGTTTAGTGTCAGTTTAACTTGAACGGATGACAGCAGCCACATCTGAATGGGAGATTTGGGATTGCTGATACTGTAGGAATTCCAAATCACATAGTGTGAATGGGGCCTAAGAGTCTAGCCATTTCTTTTGCAGCATTGGAAGTCTCACTTCTCAAATTGCAATAATCCATTATAACCTATTAACTTAAGTTCACTTAACATTGATCTTGCAACGCCAACCAACACAACACAGAGTGACAGTATTACCACTTTTGCTAATTTGAGAAAGCCCCCCACTATATATTATGTGTTCCCATTCACACAACATACAGAAAATATTAATAATAATAAATATATCTCACCTTTCTATTGGTTGCTTTGGAGCAGATTATAGATAGGACTGTACAGGCAGCTTCTATTGCTTAGAATAGACGGCAGTGTGCAATAAGGGGGCAGGCAGAGGGGCAGGCCCTTTTAAAAGTGTATTAACATACAATGTACCAGTGGACTCCTTCCAGGTTCAAATGGCTGCCACTTCCCTGCCATCTCCTTTTCTCTACCATGGCAGGGGGCGTGCTCTGTTGGAGGCAGGGGCACTGATTGGCCTTTTCCAGCAAAGCAGTATGTATTTAAGAGATCATTTTTTATTACTTGACATCTGCTTTAGTCTATTTCCAAAAAATATATATTCTATAGTTGCAAAAATATGCACTTTATATTTATTGAAGCTTTATGAAGTAGACTGGTCATTCCCATTATACTTCCATAGAGCTTACAATCTAATGTCTTTGTCACTGTCACACATTCTCACAGTTAACCTTGCGGAATCTTTCGCATTGTGAAAGGAATTCAATGTAAACCCCTTCAACAACAACAATAATAATAATAATAATACAAGCAAGGGAAGACAAGCCAAATCCATGCAGATAGGGGTGAGAATTGAACAGAGGGCCCCAGCGCTGCTAGACAAGGGCACTACTCATATTACTACAGTGCTGTCTGTTTAAACGTTGCTTTTCTTTTCACTCATTAGCCATAATTATAACACCATATAATCATATATTAATATAGTGAACTGCACAGTTAACGGACAAGTCCATTCGTTGTCAGAGTGCAATGCTGCTGCCACAGATCAGGTGTCTGCTACCTGTGATATTAGCAAGGTGTGGGATTACTGGCATTACTTCAACCTGCTGGGGTGTCAGAGAGCCGAGTCATGTGACACCTACACCCGGCGAGACTTTTAATCAATTAAATGCAGGTTTGTATATCCTAAGGTTCAAAAGTTTCAGAGGAACTGCAAATGACAGCATGCCATCCCAGGTAGAGATCTACAGACTGCCTGCTGCTTTATAGATCCAGTTCATGTGAAGCCCGCCTTACTGTACCCTGCCAGTGTAAGAGCATCACCCCATCCTTATTAAAACATGCGCTCTGCACTGTTTTATAAAGTTGGCATTAGGATCTTAGTGCATCTTTTGGGATGCTGCGCAGCTCTGCATGCAGTTCATTAACTTTGCTTAGTGAGCTGCAATTTGTTTTTTCCCAACAACCTTTATAGAAAAGCAGCTTCTTACCTGAGTGCACTGCCTGGTCACAGTGCCAGCTGTGTGCTCTGCCAGTCCAAGGGGCAGGTGATGCAGCGCAGTCTTCTCTTCTGCTCTTCTCCTCCTCTCTGCTCTTCTCTTCACTGTTTTGCTCTACTCTTTACTGCCCTGCTATACTCTTCTCTTTTCTTTAATGCTCTTCTTCTCTCTGCTCTGTTCTTCTCCTCACTGCTCTGCTCTTTAGTGCCCTGCTATACTCTTTTCTTCTCTTTAATGCTCTTCTCTGCTTTTCTTCTCTGCTCTTCACTGTTCTGCTCTGCTCTTCACTGTTCTGCTATATTCTTCTCTTCTCCTCTTTACTGTTCTGCTATACTCTTTTCTTCACGTTAATGCTCTTATTTTCACTGCTCTGTTCTTCTCTTCTCTTTACTGCTCAGCTCTTCACTGTTCTGCTGTACTCTTCTCTTCTCCTCTCTGCTCTGCTCTTCACTGTTCTGCTGTACTCTTCTCTTCTCCTCTCTGCTCTGCTCTTCACTGTTCTGCTGTACTCTTCTCCTCTCTGCTCTTCACTGTTCTGCTGTACTCTTCTCCTCTCTGCTCTTCACTGTTCTGCTGTACTCTTCTCCTCTCTGCTCTTCACTGTTCTGCTGTACTCTTCTCCTCTCTGCTCTTCACTGTTCTGCTGTACTCTTCTCCTCTCTGCTCTGCTCCTCACTGTTCTGCTATGCCTTTCTCTTCTCCTCCTTGCACTTCTCTTCACTGTTCTGCTATACTATTTTCTTCTCTCTGCTCTGCTCTTCACTTCTCTTCTGCTATGCTCTTTCATTCACTGCTCTGCTCTTGACTGTTCTGTTCTTCTCTTCTCCTCTCTGCTCTGCTCTTCACTGTTCTGTTCTTCTCCTCTCTGCTCTTCACTGTTCTGTTCTGTTCTTCTCTTCTCCTTGCTTCTCTTGATAGTTCTGCTCTGCTGTTCTCTTTATTGCCCTGCTCTTCCCTTCACAGTTCTGCCCTGCTCTTGTCTTTCCCTGCTCTATTAACCTCTGCTCTTTTCTCTGCTCTGCTCTTCTCCTTTCTGCTCTGCCTTGCTCTTCTCCTCTCCTCTCTGCTCTTCTTCTCAGCAGTGTGTGGCTGACAGTTCAGGTGCTCTTTATCTGCAGATCAGGAAGGTGGCACCTGTGTGACGTGTGATCCAGCCCCGGGCTATCCCCTGTACTCCGAGACACTGCTCAGCTCTGGTGATGTGCTGCTGTCTCATTACCTGTTAAAGATGTCCATAGACATGATAAAATTGGCATTGTATCTGAGCAAATATGACTAGATCCAGAAACAAGATGATCCCCCTTCCATGAATGCATGGCGATCGTTGGTGCACTTTCTTTCTTTTCTGTGGCGTCATGCATGAAATGCATTTCAGAGCCGCATTAGCCATTCGATAAATGTTTCCAGAATCTTCCATAGAAGACTGCAGTTGGGATATTTAGAACCACACACACAATAGGAACAATTAACTTTACAGCATGTGTATATACAAGCATAGGGAGGACATGCAAACTCCATGCAGATAGTGTCCTGGCTGGAATTTGAACCAAGAACGCCAGTGCTGCAAAGCATAAATGCTAGTACTAAAGACCTCCAGGCATATGAAAACTTAGCTCTTGCAGTGGGACTACTCTTGCACTGCAAGGGTTAAGTGCTCATTTTTGTCTAGGGTCTAAAATAAAAAAACAAACTCACCCGGTCGAGGGTGCCACCTGGCTGCTAGAACGTTCCCCACATCCTCTTCTCCCAGCGGTCTAATGATCCGTGAGCCATCATCATGTCTCATACAGTATATTAGACCCGAGGACGCCGAGGGACAGTCGATTATCACCAAGTCAGATGGTAACAAACAAAGCTGGGAATCACAATATTTGAAATATTAAAATACATTTAAAATTATATTAAATAAAACATTTAAATACAAATTGATTTCCATTGAATCCTTTTATTCCCAAATCAACCCTAATTAACTCCTTCCTCCCCTTTATATATTATTTTTTAGCTAATTCTATTTTTTTTATTTTATATGCAAATTTGTTTCGGTTCTTATTTGACTTTTTACTTTTTTTTAAACTTTTCTAGTGTCGCATTAATGAAATAAAACTTTAAATCATTTCCCCACACTTTGTACCAGAAGCATCATTTTACTGTCATTAAAACCTGGACAAATCACAGAATAAAATTTACATTTTTATCTAAAGTAAGTCTAGTTGCTAGAAAATTAACACTGGCCAAACCAAAACAAATAAATAAATAATTTTATTTTTTATTTTTAGGTGCATACAATCTAAAATAGTTTTTGCAAGACAATGTGCTCAATAGCAAACATTGCTTACGTTAAAAAAAGGATATACAGTAATACCTTGGTTTACGAGCATAATTCGTTCCGGCAGCATGCTTATAATCCAAAGCGCTTGTATATCAAAGCGAATTTCCCCATAGGAAATAATGGAAATTCAGATGATTCGTTCCACAACCCAAAAATATTCATATAAAAATGATTACAATAATGTACTGTAATATAATACAAAATATAAAGAAAAATAAACCAGTTACAGATACCTTAGTGGCCGGTGTGAGGGGGACAAGAGAGAGAGAGAGGATTATTGTGTAGGACGACTTTCACTATCACTAACGGAATCACTGCTATCTCTTGGCTCAATGGAATCTTTTTCATTTTGTGAAATCTTAACAAGGAATCTATCCAATGTGACATTGTGTTGTCGTTAGACAGACTCATCGCTCGCACTGCTACAGCCTTATTCGGGGGGTGCTTTGCTACAAAATTTTGCTCTTATTGCAAGACATTGCTTGTATATCAAGGCAACATTTTTCAGAAATGTTTGCTTGTCTTGCAAAACACTCTCAAACCAAGTTACTTGTAAACCAAGGTATTACTGTATGTATTTCTAAAGCCAAAAGTGTGAAATGCTTAACGCATGCAATCACTTTTTTTATGTAAACGCATTTTATTGCTTGGATTTGGTGCCAGATGAATCTAAACGCATATGAATGTAAACGCATGTAAACACATGTAACAAGCATCTAGAATCATAAACACTGCATCTAGTCTGACAGATTTTCCTCTGCAAATAAAGAGAAAAAAACGACAAGTGTGAATGAAGCCTAAAACCCCAGTAAAGTTTTTTTTTTTCTGTCCCCTTGGGAAGATGTACCTTCACTTCTTGCCTTGGAGATACAACAGGAAGTTCGAGGGAATCAATTTAAAGTAAAGAAAATTCTCTCTTAATTAATTAATTTCCAATGCTCCTCGGTTCCATCTACTGGCCATAGTGTGGTATTGCAAGGGATGTACCGATGCCGATACTAGTATCAGTATGGATGCCGATACCAAGTAAGTTGGCCCGACACAGATGGAATTTCAGCCATTTCCTGCTGAATTGGGCATAACTCATTCTGTGAGGGGCCCTGCCGGCACCACCCGGCCTGAAAAACTTTGAGTGAAAAATATGGGATAATGTCCACAAAAACATTGACTGCAGCTGATCATCTGCAGTTACTGTTTGGGTATGCAGACAGCTGTGGGTGCTGGCTGTTAGGATACAATAGCCGGCAGGAAAGATTTCCTCACCCACACTGTTTAGCCTATAGCCTTGGCTATGCTTACTCCTCAACTGCATCTATGGAGGCAGCCAGCGTTGAAGGATCTAGGACATCCAGCCTGTGTGACAACCATGGCTGCCTCCTTTGAGGAGTGAGCGTAGCCACCCAGGGACAGGAAGAGTGTTATTTGCAGGATTTCCAAGACAAAGACAAGAGAACAAAGCCTGAAATAAGAAAACTAATGCAGCCACCACATCAAAGTTTAGTAAGCTGCAAAATATTATTATTTTTTAAAATTTTTGGGCTCAGGTGCACTTTGGAGGCAGAGGTGGGCAACTCCAGCCCTCCAGCTGTTGTGGAACTACAAGTCCCATGCGTCATTACAAGACTGACAGTTACAGGCATGACTCCCAGAGGCAGAGGGATGCTGGAGTGCTGGAGCTGCCCACGTCTGCTTTAAGCAATGACAATGTTAGTGCTGAATCGATAGGCTCAAAGCAGAATGTAAAAATGACATAGAACATGCGTACAGGAGCAGGGGATGGAGTGGCTACAAGAGTACAGGAG
>NW_017308687.1:0-10324 GCF_000935625.1 Nanorana parkeri
TGCGCGTGTGCGTGTTGGGCTTCGTAAATCAGCCCCTATGAATAGTAAATCCTTTCATGTTAGAGGGTTTGGGTGGTTGAAATAAAATATCTTCCGCACAGGCAGGAAATTATTTTTGGTCAACTCAAAGATCTGCACTGTGTGATGGAACAGTAAAGCAAAGCCATTGTGTTGTACAAAAATGCGGGATGGAGAGCCTGCATGTATAATGAGCATATTTGGCTTCACCCTAATCATTAACACATGCTCATGTGCTTGTCTTGTGCATATCTAAAAACAATGAGAGGAGAACAAGGAAGTTCAGTTCTTAAGAATACACTGGCTGTAGTAGCTGCTCTGAGGTTGACTGGTGATCTCCACTCCAGTGTCACAGTCAGCAGGAAACACCAAGTGGAGCTTAGAAATGAGCAAATCCGCTGGTGATATGCAGGTTGTTGTCCAAAACTATCTCTGCTGCAAGACTTTGATCCTCCATTCGGTAGATCAGCAAAATAATTCCAACTACAAGCTACTATGTCACTACAGGACAAAATATTGATGTAGTGACTAGTGAGCAGAACCCCTGCTTGGAGAGGGGACACAGGCACCTGACACACCTGGAGACGTGTCTGATGCAAAATATTCTTCAACAGCTGTAGCTCTCCTTTCTAGCAACTGAGTTACATTAAGGGTTTTTTGAAGTGGTATTATGATTGAGGGTCACTTTATTTTCCCCAACATTCTGCTCCTTTTTTAACCTGGACACGTTCTTAGGAAAGGGTGAAGAATAAAGATGATGAAAAAGGGACTATGATTGTTGTAGCATTTTGTCAGCAGGTAAGAGGCTGCAGTGACAGTAGATGACTGTGAAGGTAGTGGCGACAAAGGTGGCAGATGTCTACAAACACATCTACAAAAGCAGCCTCATCTTTTTATAGATTATAGCAACAGTCCGGCATCCCCCAAATTAAAAACCTATAACCTTCCTCAGAAACTTCAATTCCTCTTATAACTAGTTAATACTCTTGGAATAGATCTAATAGTGCAGCCAATGCCCCAGCAACCGAGAATGGATTCCTTTATTTTAACTGTGTGCTGTGTTAGGCATTTAATCACTGAATTTTTGTTATCAGTCTCAATCAATAGCTTTACGGCTTTCTGGCCAAGCTAGCTGCACGTCCTAACACAGCCTAGAACATTTTCCATAAACGACAGATACCTTAAAGTTGCAATACAGTGTTATCTTATCTGCCAGCTAACAAACCCACAAAATGCTTGTCCTTTGCACCTTACTAGAGCAAAACTACCTAGAAAAAGCTGTGGCATCCTCTCCTACCCCATTCCCTCTCCACATAATACAGACAGTCAAAACCTGTGCTAGTTTTTACAGTCATGGAAAAAATATTGACACCCCTGCATTTCTGTCAGATAATGCACCACTTCGCGCAGAAAATTGTTGCAATTGCAAATGTTTAGGCATTCTCATGTGTATTTATTTTGTTTGTATTGGTATGACACAAAAAAGTGGAGGAAAAAAAAAAAGCCAAATCTGACACATCTACCCAAAACTCCGAAAATAGACAAAATTATTGGCACCCTCAATTAATATTTGGTAGCACTGCCCTTGGAAACTGAAATCATCCGCTTCCTGTAACCATCAATGAGTTGCTTACACCTCTCCACAGGAATTTTGGACCACTCTTCTTTTGCCAACTGCTCCAGGTCTCTTAGATTGGAAGATTTCCTTTTCCCAACTGCTGTTTTGAGATCTCTCCACAGGTGCTCTATGGGATTTAGATCTGGAATTATTGCTGGCCAGTCCAGTACTCTCCAGCGCTTTGTCTAAAACCATTTCTGGGTGCTTTTTGACATGTGCTTTGGGTCATTGTCCTGCTGTAAGACCCATGACCTTTGACGTAGCTCCACCCAGTTGTTATTCATTGGCTGGCACCTGCTAGAAGACTCTGGCAGGTGCCGACCAATAGGAAACAGTTGGGCGGAGCTAGCTGCCCAAATGTTTTTCTTTTCTTTAAAATATTTTTCTTCTATTTTTAATATTCCTATTTTGTATAATTTTTAAAATAATTTCTCACCTTTTTTTTCTATCTTTTCACTTATTTTATATTCTGCTCAGTATCGAGCAGAATAGCCGAGCCGAATGCCTGGGGTAGTCCCACTGCGAGGTTAAGAAAATTTCTGCTGTGAGAAAGCACTGATAGGGTACGTATAACTGGAGGAAGAGGGCCAGGTTCATTGGCAAAGGTGGCAGTGTCTCTTTAAATGCCATGTAAGTCTACAAATTCAGTTGTTGAAACTGTAGTGAATATATTAAAATAATAGTTGACAAGTCAGAAGTAAAAAAAAAAAAAAACTTGTTATATGATGTTTTTTAAATCGTTGCGCTTGCTTACAGATAAATAAATAGTGACTAGCGTCATTACTTTTAACAAGAAAAAAAAATCCCATCGATAAATACTGCTGGTTTTGTAAGCATGTACAGTAAACGCATCTGCTTGTGCCATACATTGGAACCTCACAAGGGCAAGCAAAATTGAATCTGTCTGCATAATAGATTATAAATCTCGGAAATGATTTGAATTCATGGATTAAATGTCAGCTTTGAAAGCATTCCATGATTTATTCTAGACCTTTAAAGAAGGAACATTTTCAGTGTAAATCACATTATGACATTTTCATATTCTGCATTACATGTTTTTCAGATTGACAAACTTCAAAGAACTAATATGGCACTTCTTGTTTATTATGTTACATGGCCATCTATCAGTCAGCATAGTAAACCTAATTAAGAAGATGCACTCTTACTGCTGAAGTGCACATTCAGTGGTAGAAGCAGTAAACAGGGAATTCTACCTCTGTGCTGACTCGACGAGATGAGGAGCAGAGTGTCAGGAAAGTACAATATTGTAATCATACAGAACAATCATTAGGGCAACAATATAATTTTTTTGATCAATCTTATTTAAACTTTTTTTTTAAGTTTACAAGTTTATAAACTGATGTCATATCCCTTTTTCAATACCTTTATAATATATTTACACTGAGTGGCCAGATAATTATGACCACCTGACGTTTGTAGGCAAATTAGCTATAATTAGCTATAATTTTGCACTGAAGTTGCTAGAGGCCAGACCGTTATAAATAGGGAAGCAGGTTGTTTACCACGACAGTAGAAGTTATTTTTTTCTGAAGATATGGGTAAACAGCGTGATTTAACAGCCTTTGAACATGGGATGATTGTTGGCGCTCGGAGCCATGGAGCGAGTATCAGCAAAACAGCAAAATTCGTTAAATGTTCAAGAGCAGCTGTTGTTAAAGTGTTTAAAGACTGGACTGTCAGCCGAAAATTTGGGTCTGAACATGTGAATTGTGGCCGTCAGCGACTAGTCAATGTTAGGGCAGAACGGAGAGTGGCAAGACTAGTACAAGACAACAGAAGGGCAACAGTGCAGTGTCAGATTCCTTGCATCACCTTTCAACATCTCGTGGAGTCACGAGGCGGCCCAATGATGTCATCTCGTGGCCCAATGAAGTACTGATGGGGTGGTCATAATAATCTGGCCACTCATAATAATCTGGCCGACCCGAAGTGCAGAAGGAGTTCGACTCGACTCCAACATCTGGATCGGCTATGCCGAACCTCCGGCAGGCTACTCTCTGTTGTACGGTCTATTCTCAAAGATGCCGAACAGCAGTAAGTAAATAGCCGAATGCCGCTGAGCTACTCGCTGCCTCTGGTGATTGACAGCAGCAGTGGGCAGGGGCAATAGATAGTTTGCTATTGGCTATTGCAAATTGAAATAGCCAATAGGAATCTAGCTATGCATTCCTATGGTGATTTCTTTTTTTTCCCCCTGACGGCAGCCAACGGCTCCAATGTCAGAAGAAAAGAAAAGAAAAAAAAAGAGAAAACCGAGCAGGGAAAGGTTTACTCTGCTCGACCAAGCAGAGTGAACCTTTCTGGGAGAAAGTGTTTTTCTCCCGGGCGGCCGGGAGCCTTTTAGACTCCCAGAGCGTCCGGGGGAGGAATGACAAATGGCGTTCCTGGTTACCAGGAACATGGAGAGGCCGCTCTCAGTGTGTAATGACAGCGTTCCTGGTTAGCTGGAAACCAGGGACGCTGATCTCTCTGCAAGTGGCCGGAGCCAGCCGTGAGATGATGGCTGGCTCCGCCCAGCTGTCAAAAGCAGGCTGTCGGCCGGCCATTCGGCCAGCTTCGGCTTTTTCACCGCGGCTCAGTCGAGCGGAGGCATATGCCTTCGGCACGACTGAGCTGCTCGGCCAACTTCGGGAGCTGTACGGGCTATAGTGTATAGCCCGTACAGCAGCCCTTCGGTTCTACTGAACCAAAGAGGTCCTGGGTCCATAGCTAGCCGAAGGATCAGCCAAGGCTACGGTTAGATCCTTCGGCAGCTTAGTGAATAGACCCCCCCGTTTCCCATACTTTCTGTTATAAACACATTGAAGGGGATTTATCAAACTGGAGCAGCCAAAATCTGGAGCAGCTGTGCACAGCAACCAATCAGCTTCTATCTTTCAGTTTCAAAGCAAAACTGCTCCAGATTCAGATTTTGTTTGCTCCAGTTTTGATAATTCCCCCTATTGAATAAAAATGTTAAGACATTACAAACATCCCCGAAATTACCCCTTTTAAAAAGTAGGCACTCCAAGGTGTTTTCACAAGGAACTAATGAATGGATGACTTATCCATTCATTAGTCCCTGTACTCTCCCCTGCTTGTGTTGTAAGAGGAAGAAGGGAGGGTGTGGCAATGTAAATTTTGCCATGTGATCACTGGGATATCCAATCACAGCGATGACAAGGCACAGAGTTAGTCTATTCGGCTCTGTGCCTGAAGCCACTGCTGTCCGCTGTGTAATAACAGTGGGAGCAGTGGCCTCTGTGGATGCAGACTGTGCATTCACAGGTGGCCACAGTAGGATGGAAAAATGGGTCTGCAGTACTTTATATGTTGTGTTATACATTACATAGGCCTAAATGCTGCACTTTATATGCTACTTTTTATAAAGCATAGTCCTGACTGCTATATTTTTCATCATGAAGTCCTGACTGCTGCATTGTATATGCTAGGTTGTATATTACATACTCCTTACCTAGGTGCTTATTGTCTCAACAGTTGCTGGTTGCAGGGTAGTTCCCAACCATGTGAATAAAGTTCTGCTTTTGGTAGGATCACACAAAGTGTTAGCTCTCTGTATATTCTGTGTGCAGAATACAATATTTGATGGAAGAGTTATATTTTTCCTAAACAATCCTTTGCAACAAGGTTTATATGTGTCTTGGACACTTTTACTTGTGGTACAGTATTAATGCAAAATTTGTGAATACAATTTTGTATTGTGGGTGTTCCTAGGAGGGCTGTATTTGCATGCAGACCACCCAAGGTAATGCCTACATGTGATGCTAACACTCCATAATTCAAAGAACTGAAATCCAATGAACGAAAAGGAGCGGTCAGGGACAGTGATGCTAGGAAGGAAAGCGTTTGATGATGCTGGGTGTCCTCCAGATAGGAAATGAGGCAGGCTCTGAGTTGCTTTAGCTTCTAAATGCACACTGTGAAAAGCTCACAGTGTGCAGTGAAATCATACTAAACATTTTAAGTACGGGAGAGGACCATGTTTAACTTTGTATTAATAAATGTAAGGCTGGAATTCAGGTTTAAAACGGAGAATTGTAAGGGATGAACTTTTAGGCAGGAAAGACTTTATGAGCTAAAAAAGATGACTGCTGCTCTGAGGAAATGATAAGGACTCACCTGAATAAAATATCATGACATCATTGCAAACAATCCTGTCATTCAGCTTCCTTCAACTAATGAGCACAACACACACTTTCACAGTTTTGTATTCTTGCAGCATTGACTTGCAGCTCTCTGTATTCAGTCCCATAGTTTCTCAGAGCTACAAGGGAAGTTGAGGCTGATTTCTTCTGCCAGGTACTATGAGCTCACATCTGAACGTGGAGCTGATAGTTACAGTATATGACACGGCAGATGTCACTTATTGCAGGTCCCACTCTGAGTTCCAAATGGGGGAGTATTGTCAGTCAGGGACACCATCCCAACATACATAATATTTGTTATGGCCTTGGGGGGTCGGCAGTCCTCTCCTGATCTGATGCTAGGTTCACTTTAAAAGAAGGTTGCATGTACTCAGGACTCCTCCATATGCCCCCCTCCACGCCAAACCTACCCAATGGAAAATGGCAACCAGATGGCGGGGGCGGCAGGGTTTGTTTTTTCTTTATTTTTTATCACTTTTTTATTTGCTATTTATTTCTTTACTTATTTAAATTGTTATTTATCTTATTATCTTTAACTTTTTTAATTTTAATTATTATATCCTAAGAAGGTTTTCTTTTGTTTTAGATACTTACAATATATTCAAAAGAACACTGTATTTGTTTCTGACCTTTGTATTATTCAACATTGATATAAAATGCTACGAAAAGGCAGCATTTCAGTGTGAGTCATTGTATCTGAGCACGTCCAATACTCAAAATGTCCAACTGCATTCCAGATTGAAAGAAAAATATATCAAAGAACTATCTTAAAACAAAAGCAACTGCATGCTTCTCGAGCAATTTCAAGCTGTCAAAAGCAGTTTGAGTTAAGAAACCAATACTTAGTGCACTGTAGAGAAAAGTAACAGTAAGTGCAAGGATGTCTGTCCTTTCTCTGTGAAAAACACACACACCAGTTTTACTGACCAAAAGGGACTTTGAAAATAAATAGAGGGAAACCTTTTTTAAGTTTTACTATAAACACATTGTTTAAATATTAAAGCTGTACTTGGGGTTCAATTACTAAAGTCAAATAGGCTGTCAATACAAAACACAAAAATTCCCCAGCCTCAACCTGCAACCAAACAAGTAGCCCTGTCAACAGTATGCGTTAAAATCAGAGGTTTATTTGCTCAAACTTTTGGCCAAAAATATGTAGAAGCCACACTGCCGCGCCAAGGCACCTCTGCTCCCAGATTGAGGCTGGGGAATTTTTGTGTTTTGTATTGTTGTAAGCCTTCCCAATGTGCGCCCTGCTATAAAGGCCGGTTATAGATTCATGCATGTACCATTTTTTCTAGTTTGACTATTTTTGTTTGGGGGACGCACTGGAGTCCCAGCGTGCATTTTTGGTTGCTGGGCCTCCAGTGCATCCCTGCACCTTATTAGGAGGAGTTGGCTACCTCCAGGTACACATGCATGTTATTTATCAACTTCATTAATATGCTCACACTTGGAGACTCGAATACATAGAGAAAGGACCACACTTTGCAGAGGTGCCTTGGCGCGGCAGTGTGGCTTCTACATATTTTCAGCCAAAAGTTTGTGCAACTAAACCTCTGATTTTAACGCATACTGTTGACAGGGCTACTTGTTTGGTTGCAGGTTGAGGCTGGGGAATTTTTGTGTTTTGTATTGTTGTAAGCCTTCCCAATGTGCGCCCTGCTATAAAGGCCGGTTATAGATTCATGCATGTACCATTTTTTCTAGTTTGACTATTTTTGTTTGGGGGACGCACTGGAGTCCCAGCGTGCATTTTTGGTTGCTGGGCTTTCAGTGCGTCCCTGCACCTTATTAGGAGGAGTTGGCTACCTCCAGGTACACATGCATGTTATTTATCAACTTCATTAATATGCTCACACTTGGAGACTCGAATACATAGAGAAAGGACCACACTTTGCAGAGGTGCCTTGGCGCGGCAGTGTGGCTTCTACATATTTTTGGCCAAAAGTTTGTGCAACTAAACCTCTGATTTTAACACATACTGTTGACAGGGCTACTTGTTTGGTTGCAGGCTGGCTGGCAGGTTGAGGCTGGGGAATTTTTGTGTTTTGTATTGTTGTAAGCCTTCCCAATGTGCGCCCTGCTATGAAGGCAGGTTATAGATTCATGCATGTACCATTTTTTCTAGTTCAAATAGGCTGTCCCCTTAATGAGTGTGGTGAATACCCAATATATGCAAGGGCAAATGAAAAAAAACAAAACAGTATTTTTGCTTGAACATGATTGGATGATGGCTATCAGCAAAGCTTCACCTCATTCACTATGTAAAGTGACAATTCTCTAGCAAAGTGAAAAGCCCATTCGCCTTTAGGAAATCAAGCAACCCCTTTAATTTATTGGTGTGGAACAAAACATACAGCTGGTAAAACCAGAGCAAAGAAAGGTCTCATTATTTGTTCAAAATAATAGTAAGTAAATATATTGGAGAATCAAAGGGAATAGTCAAATAAATACAATGAAATTAAGCATAGTCCGTTGCCTGCAGTAAAAGAATAAATAATCCAAAACCATACACTCTGCTTTAAAAAATGATGGCACTGGCTACAAGAATGCCACCTTTTTGGTGAGAATGGAGAAAGTAATGTCTCTAATAGGTAAAAATGCTGTTTCTGAAGCACAGACATTTTTTTGCAGTCCGTAGAAGAGAGAAAAAAAAGCTTGAGGTTCCCCCCAATTGATACCAGGCCCTTTAGGGAACCCCACCCCCCAAAAAAGTGGAAAAAAGTGGATCCCCCTTAAAATTTCTACCAGACCCTTGAGCACAGCCCGGCAGGGCAAGAAAGGGGGAGACGATCAAGCGCCCCCCTGTGCCATACCAGGCCATGTGCCCTCGGCATTGGGAGGCTGTCCTCATGCTGATGGGGACAAGGGCTTTTTCCCCACAACCCTGATCTGGTGGTTGTAGGGGTCTGTGGACAGGGGGACTTATTTGCAGCAGGGTACCCCTTAAATTAAGGGGGCACCCAGATACCTCCCCCCTTTTGAATGAGTAAGGGGTTAAAAGTAAATGTAAATAAAGAGACCCCACATTTTTAAAGAGTCCTTTAATTGAAAAAAAAAATCATTTTTTTTCTTTTGTCTAATGTCACATACTACATTAGACAACGAAAATTTGGATTTTATCCAAATCCTGAGATGAAATGACTTTAGGAGTGGAATCCAGAAAAACAATTTAATGAAAAATCTGTATGAAAACGAAACAAAACACATTATTTGCCGGCTCACATGACTACAAGACTGTAAGTAAAACGCAAGCAATCATATCTCCTAAATTAAAGGCAGGACATGTATACCTATGGAATGGTCTTGATTCTACATCGGTAACAAATATATTCCACTTGAATCAAATGGAACTCCAGATCTAAAGTGAATGCGAAAGCAAAAGGCATTCTATCCAGCTTACTTTGTGGGTGGTGATCTCATGGAGGCCAAGCATATCAAAGCTCATGAATATTTTCTGATTGTCAGAGCAGACATTTTTCCCTTATCTGACAAAGAGATTGATGAGAATGCACCAGTTGACTTTGCTTAAACAATCCAATGCTTGTTGAAGAATCACCTTTTTTGCTATGGAAAAAGAACAAATAAAAACGATTTTATGTTCATGCGGTTCATTATGTAAGGCCTGAGTGTGTTTGGGCAGCTTCTGATTACTTACAGCTTTTTGACCATTTTAGAAATAGTTGTATAATTTTGTGTCTTGTTCTCTGGGCATAATTGTTCTTAACCCATGCAGTGGAGCTACCCCCAGACTGCAAGTGCTCGTTTGCATCTAAGGAACAAAAGAAAAAAGTTATACTCACTTGAACTTCAAAGCCGTCTGGCTTCTATTTTGATCCCTGCCAACGTGCCCTCGAACCTCAAGTGCGATTGGTTGTGTACACACGTTTCTGTCCACCCCCCACTCCCCTTCCCAAAGCACACCTTTCACATTTTTTATTGTAAACTTCTGTATACATACCTATTTTCACACGCTATTCAGTACGGTCATGTGACATGCAGGTTCCTTTTCCTTCTGTTCTGTCTTTCAGCAGTGGAGAGCCCTGAATGCTGATGCTCATTTAATAATGTAAGCAGCATTTACTGAAGCATGTATTCTCCTGAATCCCAAGGCCAGCTTGTTGATGCACCACCAGAGGGTATGTTATTGACATAATGGGCTCATAGGAAATGCTGGGCATTATTCAACGCACAAGAGCACCAGCACTGGTTCAGGACTCACAGCGCAGCACTGGAGCGTGGATAGGTAGAATATTGCTTGAAAAACTTTTTTTAATACTGTGAGGGTGACTATAAAAAAAGACATTTTGAATTGACCTTTCACTTGTGGTAGATACACCCAAACAGAACACACATTTGTGTAGCTTTACAACTGCTCTAATGTATTGTATATTGGACATATGGGCTACATAAAGTATCTCTACTGAAACTCAAAATAAATTCAAAGACGTTGTGTGTAGTACTACTATGGAAACATGCTTCAGCTAACCTGTACATACCCTAAAGGGATCTTATTTTC